>NC_079159.1:127638676-127841893 GCF_947563725.1 Argiope bruennichi
AGTTTTTCTTTCAAGGAATATTCTCGAACTATACATCAAATCTTTTGCACAAATCTTCTTCCTTCCACTTGACTTCCGAATCTACTTTAACTAAATCGCATTAGTTAAGAAAACCGGCCTCATAACAGAACGCAGTCTCATACCTCCATATCAGTAACCATCCTGGCCCCTAAACGATTTGATGGGCACGTTATAGGCACTTTATTAAATACTAAAATATTTAAGTAGAAAAAACAAAAATGACTATGTGCAGAATTTACAAACAAATAAGAAATTATAATAAAATGAAACAGGATTTTACAAGGATTTCTACATCAAAAAATTAAAGATTTTATTTATTTATTTATTTTTTTGGAATGATAATATGCAGAAACATAAAGTGCATGGAAATCACATGAATTTTGTATTCACTTATTCACTTGTTATCATGACAAAGCAGATGAGGATGCAGTTAAGAATCAAGTGGAAAATAATTTGGTTAATGGCAACAAAGAAAATTCTGTTTGGCAGATATTTATGAATGTCAATGTATGTGAAGAAACTGTGGTGCGTTTTACTCTTTAGTCTTTGTGAGTATGACACTTGATGTTGAGATCTAGGAAGGCAAGAAAAGATCTCTATTTTCACTGATAAATTGAATTATCTTATGTATCTTTTGCCTGGAGAGGAAGTTTCAGCCATCCTTGATCATGACTTGGAGATGGATTTTTCATAATCCACGAGATTATGGGAGGAATTCCGTAGCATAATGAAGTGATGTGGAAATTCCACCACAACTACACTCTCGGACAGATTAAAAGTTTTGAGGTAGGCAGGGAAAGGGGCGTGTTCTGAGACAAAAATAATATCCTCTTTGATCCAGTTAGTGGGATGAAGGTTAACTGGCTGCTCCAATATCTTTGCCATTCCTCTAGCTTGTTTTTCCGGAGGATGTCTTTTATATGCGGCTTAGGAAGATTTGTTTGATTATAAAATTGTCCATTTCGCGTTGTGTCCTTCGCCAATTGGTCTGCCTTTTCATTATCTGCATGCGCTTATACCCATGAGACTTTTACTGTTGGATTTGAAAGGAGGACGCTAAAATTTCTCTTTCTATTTGGTTTGTACTCCTTGGATTAGAGAACGCCATGATACTTGCTCTATTGTGGACATGCATTTTTAAAGTGCTGATTTTTGAAAACTGAGATGCATATTTAACTACTTCATGATGTGTGGTGAGTTCAGCGTGAAAAACAGTATTGTTGTCATTTAATTTGACAGACCAGTGATAGAGCCAGGTATCATTGATCAGGACAATGAAGGCAGCTCCAACTCCATGTTTTGTTTTCGAGCCATTTATGAAGATATTGATGTTCATTTGAAATATGTTCATCTTCCAATGAGATTTGGTTGGGATTGAGATGCTGTGAAGACTGAGTAGACCAGCCAGTTGCTTTCTTCTCTATCTCTTCCGGTTGGATCGCTATTGTGTTATGCGCAAGAGGATTCTTTGTCGATGTATCGAAGTTAGCCTGGCTTAATTCATGCACTTAATTCATGCAAATGCCCTCGGCATGTCCTACATTTAGCAACTTTCACACCATGATTCTGACTGCTGTGGCCGAGAGTAAGAGAGTGGTCTTTCCATTACACCGCCTGCTACCCACTCACTGTGCCTTTTCACTTCAGCCAACGAGGAGCCCAAACCAGTTTCGTGGAAGAAAATAAAGTAAATAAATTTCCCAAACTTTAAACAAGAAATCTAGAATAATTCCTTCTGGGTAACGAAGATTCCTTTTCTCAAATCCAAGCTAAAGATAATTTATTTATTCCAGCTCAAGTTAAGTTCTATTACAGGAATGCTTCTTTGATATTCGGAATCAATCCTCATTCTTAAAGAATTAAATTTTACATCAGATGTTCCACACCAAACATATCCTGCGTTTCACAATCTGTATCGCATTGTAGACTCTCCCATATAATATGTTTGTTTGTCATTCCACTTAGTGGCCATCCATCTCGTGGGTTCGGAGGCATAGTGCATTGAAAATAACAGAAAACAGAGGAATCTCTTCCACCCTGCTGGTTCTTAGCTAGGCATTTGCGGGATGAAGTGGAAAAAAAATGTTATAATCTCAAATATTACCACCTAATCAGAGGAAATCAAGAGCTGTGAACATGGGGTAACATTTCTCCTCAGCCTATTTCTGCAGCCTATTCAAGTCCATGCCTATATGAATATCTGAGGTCATGAGAACTAGACGAAGTTCAATACAATTTGTAATGAATAGTTTCTGTTATTTTAACCATTGTTCATATGATATGAAAGATATACGAATAAGACTAAAATAGATGAAGCTTGGAAAGATTATTAAAATTTCAACATATACTTTGTGACAGTTTCACTACAAATGAACAGTTTGATATACAATCAGAAAGGGAAAAATTTAGAAGAAAGAAAAGTAGTAGAATTGGTTTGAATAAATTATTACATTTTATGCAAATACTAGCAGCCTTTGGCAACAAGCCTGTTTGACAATCTTAATGTTCGTTAAAATTTTAATAATTAAATACTTTATGCAATTTCTACTTTAATAGCTTCTTCATCAAAATATTTTAAAACTTCAAATTTTGATAGTCATATAATTTTCTCATAATATTATAAATTTACTCATAATATATAATTATTTGAGTAAAATATATAATATTATATATTCAAATAATTATATGTATCTCTCTAATTTTCTGTTAGCTCCCGTAGAATGTATGCTTTAAATTAAAATGGAAAGGATTAATCTGCAATTAATATAATAATATTTTTTACTGAAACAAAGCATTTTTTTATAATATGATTATTAAAAACAGAGTCACTGAGCGTTTAAACGTTATGGGCACTAAAGAATATCTTTCTTAATTTATGTAATATCTCAAGAATTTGACAGCAAAATTTTCTGTTAATTTTAAATGCTTCAAACACTAAGAAAATAAACAGAAACGTTTAAAATAATAGGTCGAAAACAGGTTATGAAAAACTACTTAAAAAACGATGTACTTAAAAATATAAGCATATACAAAAAATATATAACCAACATAAATACAATTTAATTACAAAAGCATACAACTAACCTAAAAATAATTTCAATCAAGTCCGCATCCATTGATAATAGTTGTCAACAATCAGAACACAATACGCATGCGTGAATTTCCAACGCCAGTTATGGTAACGCAAATGCATGACTCCATTCTACTCCATTTTTCTACTACTATGCAGATTAGAAATTTTAATTTCCTTTATTCTGTTTTATTTTAATTCAAAAGTACTTCAGAATGAATCTGAAAGATCGATTTATTAACAATGTTTAATTTTAAATGCGTCAAACATTAAGAAAATAAACAGAATCGTTTGAAATAATCGGCTGAAAAATGTTAAGCCTAGCATCATTAGCGTGGGGTGAAAACTGAAGCATTACTCATTTAGCGGTGGGGAAAATGAAGACTTTTTTGGCGGGAAAATGAGTTTTTAATTAATAACCGAGAGAAGAAGCAATTCGGAAAAACTGGCTGAATTTCACCTGCTTGCCTGCGGTGAGGTGACTAGTATTATTTGAGATACGATTTCTATACGAAACATAGAAACATTTGAAACAGGAAACATGGCTATTATGTTGCTAGTGAAAACCAACAGAATCAAAAATCTAATTTAGGGATGGATCTTAATATCAGTTATTAAAAATTATTATTTCGAGCTGGCTGCAGAAATATCGTAACAATTTTTCATTTGCTTCAAATGTGAGATTTTTTTAATCACAACTATTTGAGAATACCTCTGCAGGTAAAGAAATATTTAGCAAATTTGAATTTGAAGGTTTGTGGTAGAAAAAACGGAATTTTTTTGACAAGTATTGTAA
Organism: Argiope bruennichi; assembly: GCF_947563725.1. Taxonomy (NCBI): domain Eukaryota; kingdom Metazoa; phylum Arthropoda; class Arachnida; order Araneae; family Araneidae; genus Argiope; species Argiope bruennichi. Next base: position 127,642,564 of record NC_079159.1, read on the forward strand.
AAGTCACTTCTTTGGTCAATATATATATATATATATATATATATATATATATATATATATATATATATATATATATATATATATATATATATGTTAAGCACAATTTTATCGTCCCACAGAAAAAAATTGACGTAAAAAAATTCACACGTTGGCATACATCGAATGAAAAAAATCTCCCTCTTGTAGTTCCTCTATTCCGCAGCATCAAGAGATGCAGGCAGATCTCGTGGATATATTTGAGACAAACGCATATCCATCAAGCGACCATAAAAGATGTGATTCTATTTCAAAACGAGTGAAATTTCTATCTTTGCTACATTGAAAGTAAATCCTTACTACTGAATCTTAGAAATATTTAGAATTTCAATTTCTACTTGTTTAGGAAGTTATATTGGTTGTAAACTTCTTTCAGGGATGGTGATTAATTGAAGTATTTAGTTAATTTCGATTGTAAGAAATGGCGTCGCCAATACTGTCAAGTCGGATCTGGCTGTGTTTTGACATTTTGTAGGAGAAGCTCGCGTGCGTAGGACGTCTGGGCACCTGGAAGCTCCAAAAGGATTTACACTCGATTCTTCAGTGGCGATGAACGAATGATTTGACGTTGTTCACGTGCTATCTTTACGTACCCATTTTAGGCTTGGCCATGTTTGGCGTCCCCACCTCTGGTGAACCCTTCTCCTATGCCATTTCTGTAAATTTTGAAATGTTTGTTTAGTTAAATATGCAATCTTAATAAATTAATTGTCTGTTTAATCCGGATAATATTATTCTTATTTTCAAAAAATTCACTTTACCCGTAGATGACGTCCTACATTTACGCAATAAACATTGTTATTTTATAGATACAATAATAGCGATTGTATTTTCATAAATTGAAAAAAAAAGGAAAGTGTCTCCGTCCAAATCAAAAAACAGAGTAAAGTTAATAACAGTGACGGCTGCCAAACTTATTCCCAAATAATAAAATGTTACGTACGATAATTAAATACTCACAAATAATTGTTTTAATGCTCTACACATGATAGAAAACGAGTGAGAAATATTGTGGTCTATAACTTTTCTTGTTCTTTTAATCTATTTAGCTATTACTACCCAAAGCCCTAATTACGGATTTCAGTTCTAATAACTTTCCTTATTATTTTTGAGAATGAACTCCCAGGAAGATTTTGGCAGAGAGAGAACAAAGTGTATCTTTTCAACGCTGACTGAGTTACCTATTTATATATTTTCCTCATTTCTATAAAATTGGCTGAAGCGAATAAGGGTTGTTGGATTTCATGCTCCTGCATTCTCAGTAGGACATAACCTTGGAATAAGAATTAAGGTTCTCTGGAATGCTTCGTTCATTGGATTAAATCTAATAGAACAATGCACGAAGTCAGGGAAATTTAACTATTTCAAAGATGTTAAAAAATAGAAACCTATTCATTCCATAAAGAATAATTCATTGATTTTAGAATTTTCAAAAGCTTTATTGCAAAAGAAAATAATCAGCTGTTACAACATCTATACTTCCATTTGGAAGAAAAACACAAAAAGTGAGTATACAACGAATACGCAGTATTTATTCTACAGGTTTATTTTAGGATGAAAGTTAAACCGCATGAGTTTTATTTGCAGGGCAATTGATATCATTTTCTTGTCTTTAAAAAGCAATTATTATTCATTAGAGAAATCTGTTATTTAATCACAAAAATCAACTTTATTTTCTAACATTTTTTGTGTGATATTCACAGAACAATATTTATTTTTAAACCTTTTAAATTTAAAATTTTGGCAAGATGTTTAGTAAAAAATTAATAAAAGCAATTTTAAAAACATATTTATTAATGTGTCAAAATATAGAACTTTTATTTTACTTTACATTTTACTCCTTTGTCCATAATTTATTATCCATTATATAGATTTTTGAAATGATTTTTTTTCTCAATTTCACTCCCAAGTGATGGAGTTCGGATGTAATCAAAATATAAATAAATTAATTGATAGATAAGTTCTGAAAAGTTTACAAAAATATATCGAAAGATTGTACGTGTAAAATTTTTTTTTCAAATTGTTGTAGATTTGGAAGAGACTGAAAATTCGATTACAAAATTCTATCTGAACAAATGAATTAGTTAAATAAAAGTGGAAGGAAAGAGAACACAATACAAATTAAAAATTCACATCTAACACTATTCTGTTGGATTAAATGTACATCAGATTTGTTTTAGCAAAGGAGAAGCAATCACTTCTTCAAGACTAATCCGCAGTGCTATAGCAAGAAGGCATCCTACCAGATGTTCAAGCCAATTTCTATGCTATAAATAATAAATCAATTCGCATCCGATAAGATGTTTACGGACAACTCAATTATATGTGATTCTGCTGACACAGAAGTACGGAGCTTATGACTTATATGTAGTAAGCAATATTTCTATCCAATAAAAGATCATAAACGAGAAGAGAATAAACAATATCTGATCCAATAAAATATTATTAGATTACCGGATAGGACATGAATTGACCATGAATTTTTTTTTTTTTTATTTTTCAGATTGAAACAAGACGCATATTTATAAGGTAATTTTGACCGTTTATCCTGAAATAAGTAAGCATTAAGTTAGCTTGCTATGTTTATCTTGAAATATAGTTAAGTATTTAGTTGGCTTTATGGCTAAATAATTCTCTTATATTAGTTTTCCTTATCTTACTTCTGGAATAACAGGAAAGCATTGACCCCAAAAAAGCAGTGTTGTCATTTGTTCTCATGTTTATGCAATGCTAAGGATGATGAATGGCACTTCTGTTGTAAAGAAGGATCAGCGAATATTTTTATAAGAAAAAAAATGAGGTCAAAGTAAATGGAGAGACAAACTTGTGTCATTCCATCATTATGATTAATTTTTCAATATGTGTAGATAGAGATTTTTGATTTGATTTTATTTTCATGAGGGTCTCTTTTAATTGAGTTTTATTATATCTATAAATCTTTATGATATCTATAAATTTTATAACGTTATTTCAATTCTAAATCTTTTACATTTTAATTTAGTATATATATAATATCATACTTTTAATGGATTTTATGGATATATTTATATACCATACGTTTTGGCCCAACAGGATCATTTATGATCTTGTGCCAGAGAAAAACGCATTATATTTCCTTTATATTTTTATTTTACTTGTAAAAAAAAAGAAAAAAGAGGAAAGGATATAAAAGCTTATTACTGCTGTTTAAGCGTAATTTTAGCGTAAGGAATGAAAAAAATTGCCAAGACATCTCAAGAAGAGATATAATAGAGTATGCATTAGTTGCATCTATATTAATCACTCATTTCGTCCAACTTCGGTCCCTTTTTAAGTCCAAAATTAAAATTCCAATTCAAATCTATAACTTATTTGCTTCCAAAAGCGCATAAATTAAATTTATTGATTTAATGTTGCTAAATAAACATAATTATCAAATACAGCGGTGATGTGTTCGTCTTCAAGATGTCTGGGTGGCGCGAGTTGTTTATGGGACAAACGAAAATGATTTTGTCATCTGCTTTTACATTTTCCACCGTACATTCTAGACGATTCTGAATATAACAGCTTCAGCTACTCTAAAAATAACATTATAGAAACTTTTATAGCTGCAAATGATATGAAGCAGAGTTGTGGAAATGAAATCGATTTCAAGGGTCTAATTTGCTGTTTTCCACTAATACGTGCATTGTTCAAATTACTTAGTCAACTAAGCTGAGTTTTCTTAAATTTGACTTTTTTTTGTAATTTGGGAGAAATTTTCAAATTGGAAGAAAACGTTGCACAGAAAATACATATTTTAAATATTATACACAGAAAAAATGTATAAAAAATGATTATAATTTAAAAATAAATGTTATAAGATTATTATTTTAGATACACATCCATCATACTTTAAAAAGTAAAGTATGACGATATTAAATGGCAAATAAAAAGTATTTATTTTTGAAAGTCCTCTTCACTCTTCTTGCATTTAATTGGTTCAATCAGAAGTTACATACACGTTAATACTTGCACGCAATAAAATTTCTTCAAAGCACGAATTCATTCTGAATCATTAATTGAAGATATAAATTACTTTTAATTATATCAGATGCAGCTTGGCAACCAGCTTTTATTATTAAATAGGAAGTTGGGAAAACCGAAACGTGAATATTATTATTTTTGAAATGTGAATAATAAATGTAATAATTTATTACTTTTAAAACGTGAATATTTATGTTTTCATCGTTATGACTGAAAGTACCAGAAAAACTAAGCTTAGAACGGCTTTTTTTTTTTTTTTGGAAAATCGTAAAAAAAATTCTATTCTACGACTCGTTTAAAGTTATAAGTTAAGTCTGATTGAATTTCAAATGCAGAACATGAGAAAAATGCATGGGAGTTCAAAGCCTGATAAGCTTACCACTTACGATATGCTTATGCAGATGACCTATAGACAAACATATGTCAATCAGTTATGAAAAACAATTTTTTTTTGTGATAAATCGCGCTTTTTATTTCAGGAAAGACACCTATATGGATAAACTTAAAAAGCAAACCTTATCCAAACATAAAATTTGATCCAAATCGTTAGAGCCGTTTCAATACAAGAAATAAATTTGCATATATATACAAGAATTGCTCGTTTCAAGGTACTAATGATGCATTGCCATTCTATGTGCCAGTTTGCGGTTATATTTAACAAATTACAGATAATTTCTTACCCTTTTCGCCCTCCCTGCAAACATAGAAACTTTTAACTATGTTAAACTTTTTTTTAAAAATTTGTTTTAACATTTATTGAGGTGATTTTATTGTTTTATTAGAAGAATATAATTCGAAAGTAAAATATTAATGCTATTTAGGAAAAACAATTTTTATTTTAAGAATTTTCAATTTAATTTCTTTTTTCTCCTTACATACAACGTATATTTATAAATAATTTATACTCTAAAACTTTTACAATTCTTCAATGTTGTCCCCAGTGTTGTATAAGCATGTGACTAGCAATATGGAAGTCTAAGAACCATGGCAGGTTCTGCGAGATCGTTTTGAGGATCTTCAGAACAACTCGTTAGAATTTTGACATTATTTATTTATTTTTGCTCATTTCAATCGCGAGTTTCCGGATTTGTGTGCTTGTGATTAGGATGTGATTTTTAAATAGAAGGAAGCTTCTCAAAATAATTAGATTTTGAACTGTTCATGGGACCTCTTCATCCGTTCCATGAAAAAGTTAATCGCGAAAACATTATCTATTCAAGGCGCTTGTTGTTTCGTATCATTAGCTATCCCCGAAGACAGTAACGTTAAATCAAAGACTTGTATTTGGAAAAAAAAGTGTTGTCTTTACTGAAAGTAATTTTAAAATGAAAGGTCATTTTTAATAAAAAAAAAGCCTTTTTATAATGATTACTTTGCCACCCATTCAAATCCACTGAAATAACTCTATTCTCTCACCAAACTTAATCTTATTTTGAACTAATCGTTGTGTCAAGAAGTACATAAGTAAAAAATTAACGTATGCAAATCCGCATAAAAATTTACTTCAGAAAAGGGGGGAAACGATTAAAATAGGTTATTACGAAATTCATAATGCTATGCATATGTTCAACACATTGTGATACTTCAGTGAATAAAAAATGTAGACATCTTATGCAATATGTGTTTTTCCTTTCATAAACATCATTAAATTCTACTTGATAACAAATGTTAATCACGAATCTTTGTCGAAAACAAAAGATTCATGGTTATTTTAAAAACATCATTTTAATCTCTCTCCAAACTTTATTACCTGATCCATAGCTTAATGTTTTTAATGTCATTACTGCAAAGTGATACAAAATATGTTTAAAGCATAATAGCAAGCCCTAAGATCTCAAAATGACATAAATACTTGTGTGCGCCAAGTTCTATTCAAAATTCTGGAAGGATCAAGACATTTCGAACTCGACCAAGTTGATTGCCTTCAGAACCCAGCAACAAAGTTCTCATTATGCGGCGGATATCCCTTGAATTATGCCCTCATCAAAGAGTCCGCCACATTCGTTCACTCGAAGCCGATTCATTATCCTGTTAGAGGGAATTAATTAATTTGGGACGATGATCTTGTTAACGAGACAATATCCTCCTTAACGACATCAGTGGTGGTCGCAAAAGGTGCGATCGCATGCCATTCCTTTACAAACGATTTAGCCGAGTTACTTCATGAATATTGCAAGTTTTGTCGGGGAATGGTGTCATTCTCTGATTAATTAATCAGTACCTAATTATCTTATTCTAAATGCGTACCTTTGGGTTTCCAACAGCCACTTCATCAGCTGTCTGTGGTAGAAGATGTATTGTTACCAGTTTACTAAAGTATTTTAATGACATGATTGAATGGAAAAGATGTTTATACAAGCAAAACTGCTTCTTTACGGATATTGTGATGACTTTGTTTAGTAAATCTTTTCAGTTGTTTCTTTTGCTCAAGTTTAATAAATGCCATTGTATTTCATTATGAAATTGTAAAACTCGGATTTGATGAGTATGCAAGAAAAGGCCCCAAATCTAATATTTAAGTTACAGAATTAGAAAATCTTCAATGAATTTGCAACACGTTTCCGATTGTAAAAGTTTTAATAATCTGGAAAATCAGACATGCATCTTATTTTTATATTGAAATTAATAGACATAATATTCTTTATCATTCATACCATTTTTGCATCACAATGAAAATGAATAGAATAACATTCATGCATTCGAATATGTGAAGTTTCCATCTAATCTGATAAAATCTTATGATTTTAAAAAAAATGCCGAAAGGTACGCTGCATAACTTTACTTGTTTACATTACAGCAGTGAAATCCAATCAGATCATTAAGACAAAAGAAAAAAATGAAGGATTTTTTTCATTCATTTTAAATTACTGAAAAAAAGCATCTGTGATCCTACAAATCACTTGTAAAGCTACTTTTCTTTTATGTACGTAGCAAATGCACATCTTTTCTTTTTGCGACCTCAAGCAAATGGCCACAGAGTTCATTAAAATTTGTTCCATATATGGGTATTCTGGAGTAATAGATGTAGAGCGGAGATTAAAACAAGCCCCGACATCTGAATGAAAGCAACTGAATGTTGGGGATGATAATCAATATCATTCTTTTGCCTTTGTCTTAGGTTCTGCCTTTATCAGTACGCAGCGTGTTTCGTGCGCTTTCTTTTTGCACACATCGGATGTGTGTGTTTTTTTAAACTGACACTATTGTGAGGCATCTCTAGCTCGATTTAACAAGTGATATGGCGTCAAATTCGTTAGGCAGCTTAGTAATGAAGTGGGAGGTAAGATTCTGAAAATAAATAAATCGGCTTTTGGGGTATTTATACAGATGTTAAGCTTACTGAAGCGAGAATTAGTATAAAACACGGGTATCAAAACAAAATGCAACTTTATGCTTTACATTATAACATTGTGCCTTGTTTTTATAAAGGGATTTCAAACTTTTTCTTTTTAGGAACAGCGATATTGAAGCATGTAACATGTTTTAAAATCTCAGAATCTCAACGCCGTCTATGTATTCAAAACATGAAATGATATTGCATCTAGTGACTCTGGATGTTATTCAGGAGGAGAATTAACAAGAAATGGAAGCTTATCAAAAATAACAAGACATTCCCGACTTGCTTCATTGAAAACAATGAAATCCTCACAAGAGGGTTACTTTGCAGGGTCAGGACCATTGAGGACAAATAAATACTTTCAAACGAATAAATAAAATACAAGAAACGGCATATCAATTAAAAACAGTTAAAATGTGGAAATATATGAAGAAATATTTATAACCATTTATAGAGCGCTTTCCTAACACTTGGGAGAATTTAAGTGAATAACGAAATCGAATTAAATGAAAAGAAGGCACAAAACATGCATAAACATACCATGAGTTGATATAAAAACAATTATGGATGATGCGAAAACAATTATGAGAATTATGGATACTTTGGTGAATTGAAATAAATATCGAGATTAATTTGAGCATAGAAAGAACTCTGAACGATGCGTGAATAAAGATTCCAATCACACAATGAGCCGGTATATAAATAGGTGCACAAATGATGCATCTCTGGATAACTCGACATATTCTACATGAGGTAGGACCAACTTGAATACACGAATAGATGATTCGACATTATTTCGCAACTGACTTTGTTGCGAACTTAACCTTACTTCATATTATTTCTCTTAATGGAGCTTTTGGAAAGATCGGATTTATCATGAAAACTTGCGTCTTATCTTTATTTCACTTTAACTTTTGAATTTCTATATTATTCTTTGTATTTCATAGATAGCGAGCTCACTATCTGAAATATTCTCTTTACATAAAAAGCCCTCCAGAACCATATAACTTGGCTAAGCGTAATTGAACCACCCTGTATTTCAAGTTATACTTGATTCTTTTGAATACTTCTTTTCTGTTATCTTTATTTTTAACATTTTTAACAATGAATTTGAAATATTCAAAGAAAAAAAGATGTCATCGAATTCCTAAAGTATCGATGACAACTATTGTATTCATTAAATCAATTACATAGAATGTAATTAATTATTTTAAAATAATTTCATAAAAAATTATTCATTAAAAATAATTTGCTAAAAATCAATATTTAAAACTAACATTTATAAGAAAGAAATATTTTAAAAGTATTTATAAATATTAAATTTTACTTTCGATCATTAATAAATAAGATTTCCGGAATAAGTGTTTTTATAAAATATCATTCATGCATATCAAATTTGAGAAACGAAATAATTTGCTTTTCAAACAAACCTGAGAAAAAATTTACTGTGAAGGCAGCGTTTTCTGGAATAATTAAAAACTTTTTACATTTTTTAAAATTTCATTAACCGATTTTTCAAAACAAGTAAATTTAATTAAATAATATCAGTGAATGTTTTATCGCATTTTGTTTACTAATTCACTTGGCGTGAGAAACAATGCATGTTTTTATTTTGAATATTTACTTTTATTCATGTATATATTGCGTGTAGTTTTTTACATTACATTGAATAACTACTAATTGTTGAAAAATATTTCAGCATTCATATGTATTCGTATATACAAAAAAAACAAAAAGAATATAGTAAATGTCAAACAACGGATTCTGAATTTAAAATTTCCTGGTGATAAACACTCTTTGGGGAAAAATGTGCAAAATATTCTTATTTCCTTATATTTTATTAGCCGAAAGAATAAATATATTTACTAAGTTGATTATGACTTATTCTTTAAAATATTGAAAAGAGCAAAACATTGTTTTTCTTTAAAAAAGAAATAATTTGAATATTAGATTTTTTTCTTCTTATATGTCTCAATATCACGATTATTATGCATCAGGGGAAATTTGAATATTTCATGTAAATGTATCTTTATATCACTAATTCTCTACAGATTTAAATATTAAAATGTATTGTGAACCTGCAGAAATTTACCCTTTTGCGACGGGCGTGTCATAAATGCATCACTCGTGGTATTCTCCCACAACCGGACGTCCCAACCGTGCATTTCTGGAAATCGAACTCATGGGACGGTGATGCATATGTGCATTCTAAACTGGAACAATTTTTAAACACTATTTAGATGGCTTCCTGTGTCCATTACTTTAGAAATAAATATAGTTTTAGTATCCTGACCTTCAGGTTGCTCATATTCAGTATTTGGTATTTCACTCATCAGCTGTTGCGGGGGGAGGGGGTTAAGAATAATGTAAATAAACAGAGCTGGGTTATGTAACGTTCCATTTGATTCTGATTTGCGTTTCTGATCTCGCTCTGAATTCTTTTCTTCTTTTTTTTTGTTATTGCTGTGTAACCGTAACTAGTTTTTTTCATTTTACCGTCAGTGCTGTTGTAATTTGCTTAGTTTTCGGATACATTTCGCGTACTACTCTTTTTATTACGGAAAGCCTCGGTTTTGATTTATTATGACAAGAAAACGAAATTTGTGAAGGAAGAATGTGCTGAAATTATGAATGAACTAATAATCTAAAAAGGTAGAAAAAAAATGTCAATGTTAGGACTTAAACTTTATATTTTGTGATTTTTTTTTTTCAAAGTTAGACTCGAAACTCCCTTCCTGTGGGATGATTCCTTTCTCGTACATTCTGTCCCGTGCATGTGTCTAGGATAGAAACCTCCTGTTCCGAAAGGGTTAAGTAAAGAAATGCTAAAATCTTCCAAAATTCTTCAGAAATAAGCAATCAAATTTGAAGAGAACAAGCAGGAGTATTCTCTAATACTAAAACTACATTACATGTTTTATACTACACAGTATTGCGAAGAACAGAGAATGGATTATTTTGGATGCCTTTTTTTCTGTCAGCTGGATCTGTGCAGATATACAATATTAATGACAAAACTATATGCCAAATTCTTTTTGTTTATGTACTGTGCCCACATGCAAATATAAAGACTCAGAGAAAGTCTGACGAATTGAGTACAGAATTTTATACATCTGAAATTCTAATAATAAACAAATGTTTACTTTTAATCATGTAATCTATGTATATTGTTACGAATCTGAATTGTTGCTTCCCAGTGCAGTTAGTTCAATTGTATGATGAATCGAATGATCCTCAGGTTTGGTGAAAAATTTGGCAATCATTTGGAGGGCGAATGTGGCGACTTTGGTAACTAAATAGAAGATTCCAGAGTCAGCCGGAATTTGGGGGACAAGACCACTAGGACGCGAATTATATGAATCTTTCTAGAAGTTTCGGTGTTCTTCGGAAACTATTAAAGTACGGGGAGACATATCTGGAATGAATCGGTTAAATTGAGTTTAAAGGATCAATGAATCGAGTATTGTAATGTTTGCCGAATCGTTCTATTAATTATTGAGGAAGCATTGAATAGTATGCTGAGTAGCTAACCGTATAGTCGAGTGTGTCGGCAGTCAGTTCAAGTAAAACGAGCAGATAGCGGTGATTAGCAGACGCTTGTGGAAAGTGAATAATCGTGTGAAGTCTATCTTCCTATGGAGTTCTGCCGGGCAGCTTTGTGCTGCGACGATGTTTTTTATCGAATTTCTCTTGCGTTCAGCCGAAAAAAATAATTATGCATACTCGGCTGTGTTTTTGTCATCTGTGTATTTGAATCGAATGAACTTCGTTCTTCGTTATACAGAATGTAGCACTATTTCACAATATACCTATTACAAAGGATTCATCTGTTTTGTTGAATTCACCGCAATAGTATGTTTGGTATTCACATGGACGTGGACTGAGAAACAGATTTTCTATAGATGCGTTTCATCTAACATTTCACAAAAAAGTCAAATTTGGTCATTTGCCAAATTTGAGTCTTGTAATTCGTCATGTTTTTGAGTTACGGTGTATCAATCGGAAGACAAGAAATATTAAAATGTATTTTTCGGAATGCAAATGGTTTTAGATGTAGAAATATATTCAATTCATGAGGCTGAATTTTCTGAAGATTATAATATTTTTTCTTTGTGTATTTCATATACAAGAAAATGCAAATATATTCGCTGTTAACGCAACGCATGTAAAACAAGCTCATGTGGAATTTAATTTAAAATGTTCTGACTAAAATATCTCCGAGATTCCATTTCAACATATAAAAATAGATACATGTTTTTAAATGGATTAAAAAATATTTTTAACAAGATCTGAAATTATTTAAAATTCAATTACGGCTACTGGATACCATTTTCTGCATTAAAACTTTATGATGGTAATTTTATATGAAATAGAATTTGTGAATTCATAATAAACAATTTCTTCACATTAGGGATTAGAGGAGTTTACCTTTATTAGTGTATAATATAAAATAAAAGCAAATTTTTCTTTTCTTTACAAAGTCCAATCAAAATAAGAAATATACAGAATTAGCTAAAGAATGCAAAAAAAAAAGCACATTTCAAAAAATTGAAGAAGAAAATAAGGGAATTAATGCCATTTTATATGTAAGTAATTTATTCTTATTTAACTTAACCAAAAGCATTTTATTCATTACGGTAACTTGCAGTTTGCTGGAACTAATTTATTCTTTGCGTATGCATCAACATTATTAGAAATAATGGACTTTCACTAAAGTTAATTAAGACTGGACGCGATATCTGCTCATACATTAAGGCATTTCCTTATGATTAAAATAATTGTTCAACGCGAGCTTGAATGGTTTCTTGAAGTGAAAACTAATAGAATTCATTCCAGTCATAAATGTAATTAATTTTTCTGCCAATTATTTCAATGGCTACCGTTATAGTTATTTTTAAGCAAATTCTGACTAAAGATTAGTTAAAAGATTTATTCTAGGCGAAAAGTGGAAATTCGGATGTAACTAAAGTAATATTTATTTTAACATTACATAGCAATACGCCTCTTGTTAAAATGGTGATGTTTCATTTTGAAGTTAGTAACAGAGTTAATATATAACTGGAGAAATCTAGACTATTGAGAAGTGGTTTTCTTTATACAAAGAAGATTTAAATATTTTTTTTTTCATCACAATATCGGAGAATGCAATAAATGTTCAGGAACCATTATGATAAGAATTATTATTTTCTTGTCATTTTCAAATTCAAAATTATCTGTAAAAAAGTGTCAGGTTGATTATTTTGGTTTATTCACAAGTTATGAGACTTTAAAATTGCAAAATTTACGCCGGAGTAGTAAATACTAAAATGCATAAGTAAAGGCAATAATTAAAAATATACAGCATTCATTTTTGACTTGAGTAGAAATATATGGAAAAATCAATGCAATAATCAAAAATCTTGATAATACTTACATTTAATAAACAGTTCTTGCATATTACAAAATCTTTTGTGAACACGAAAAATTTCTGCTTTTTTGCATAGCATAATAAAGAAATCTAAAGAATGATCTCTTTTCATTGATTCAATTTGACCGCAATTTAATAGAATTCTGCAAATTAACGTAAATATTACGTGGGAAGTTTTCTGAATAATATTAACGTGCACATAGAAAACGAACTAAAATTCCAAACACGCGATTTGGATTCGGAGTCATCTAAAACACCCAAATTCATCAATGTTTTGAAAAGAATTTTTTTTTGAAAATTAACATGTTTTTTTGTAATTAAATTCATATTCGACGTTAAAAAATTTTTTCAATAATTCCAAATGTGCTTTATTTTTTGTTTTTTATCCATTTCCAGCTGCTCGAATGCATTACACGTAGCTCTGGATTTTAACTCGAGAACGGAGTACATAACAAAATGGCCAAAAGAAAAAAAAAAAAAAACACGTCTTTCGCCTTTCAGAAAGAAAAATATTTCTCTTTGAATCTCCTCCTCTTCGACGTTGGCGCATTCTTCACTCCTAGAACCCTTCTGTCCAAAACTAGATGGTCCGCTGGAGCGGAAAAGGGGGTTTCGTTGTCCACAGATAAGGCAAACGAATCGATTTCGTGGTCCTCCGAAATGTTTTGGAATGAGAATGGAATGTATTCCTTCGATTAATGGGAAGTTCAGTCTATGCTACTTTTTCCCTGAGGCAACTGACGTTCAAAGGCTCGATGAGATCGCTGAAGGCGTTTCTTCGTTGGCGGAATGTTTCACTCGTTGACTTTCAACTGAAGAGTTGACTGACTGGGATCAAATGGACGGCGACAAGAAAGCAAACTTTTACCATGTTATTTCGGTAATTACAATGCTTTTTTTTTTCAGTATTTTGTTTTCTGCAATTAAAGCCGAGAAGAATTTTTCAATTTGAAGATTCTTTCGTTTTTGGTTTGTCGCACAGACAAGTGCTCTCAGCAATCACACTTGAACGCGCTCTTCTTCAGAGTCTTTTCGAATGAATCATAACACATTTGAATTTTGGAACAATAATAATGTATTTAAAGGGAATAAAAGTAGTATTTTCTAGTATTTTTAATAATTAAACATACTAGAAGAAATATTTATAAATAAATAAACAGTGACAACATGTTTTTCTAACGCTTATGCCATCTGATTCAGGCCTATGACTCACAACTTTCAGCTAATTGCATGATCATTTCTTTACTGCAGTTAGCACGTTCAATGCAATGAGCATCATTCATGGGTCATATCTACATTCTTATTGTATCGATCCGTCTGTCTAATTAAATTATCTTTCTCTACTATCATTAAGATAGCAAAGAAAGAATAATCTAATGAGATAAATAGTCCAAGTATCAGGCTTGAGCCGTGGCAATGCACTTGTTTAGGGATATAAAAGAAATGATTACCTAATGAGATATAAAGCATGAATCATAAGCTTGTGCCTTGACCGTCAACGTGATAATAATAATACATGCAAGCTGTTTTAAGATTACGATAATTCATTGCGAATGAGAGTAGAAAAATTTTCCTGAGAGAAGTTTTTCAATATTAGTCGAGAATAATCTGATGGAAAGCTCACTGTCATTTGCCACGAAGAGTGTCATGGGTTTTGGATAGTGATCATAAACCTTTTAAAATGTGAGCATTTTGTATGTGTATTAAATTAGCTGATTATATCCAATGATGTGTATAACGATTTGGGGATTAGGCCATTAGTACTGTAGGGGGTCAGCATATGCTGTTGTTACGTAAGCATGTTGCCCCGCCTTTCACTTGTAACGCCCTCTAGCGGTATATGTAAAAAAACCATCAGTCTTTGTAACATCATCGACGAAGCAGCAACGCCGAAAGGCAAGGCTCAATCCAACTCCCGAAAGCGGAGAAACAATAAAATCTTTAAAATACAAAAAAGGTCCGTCATCATTATCGAACCTCTCCATTCTGGTCCTAGCGATCCGGAGACGAATTAGCGAAAATATGGAAAAGAATAAAACTCAAAAAGCCAAAGAGTTAAATAGAATCCGTGGAAGGATAAAGGCGAAACTAACAAGTGTTAAAAAGTTTGTTGAAAGTAGTTCAACGGTTGAAGAAGAAAATAAATTCATATTCAGCTGTCAACAAAAGCTGGCAATTGTGGAAGAAATAAAAAATGAATTAGAAATTTTATTCAAGGATTATTTAGAAATCGACGAAGATGAAACGCTAAGCCAAAAGTGCGATCAAGAAATATTGGATATCGAAGAAGAAAGAAACGAATTAGAGGTAAGTTTGAAATACTTACTCTCTAATTATAATGTTAAGGAAAATGTAATGCATAATATAAATGATCAAAATTCAAATTTGAAAGCTTATATCAATCATATTGAATTAAAAAAGAAACTTCCGGAAATTCCCTTACCGCTATTTTACGGAAAAATGGAAGAATTCAGTAATTTCAAAAATCAATTTATGTGTCTAATAAACGATAATATCGAATTAACGAATGATCAAAAGTTATTTTATTTAAAAGCTGCCCTCCGTAGTGAAGCTAAATTTATAGAAACAAGTGACGATACATTTGAGTCACTGTTTGCTGCTCTCGAAGAACGCTTTGAAAATAAGCGAGCAGTTGTTGATATTCACATTCGAAATATGCTAAAACTAGAAAAATTAAATTTTGAGTCAGCAAAAGGCTTACGAAATATCACAGACACAATAAATAAAAGTCTGAGAGGTTTAAAAAGTTTGAATTTAGAATGCAATGACTTAACAAATGCTATATTAGTAAATATAATATTAGAAAGACTTGACAAAGAGAGTAGAAAGGCATATGAAATGTCCATGCAATCAAAACAAATACCTTCATTGAAGGAGCTCTTGCAATTTTTAGAATCAAGAGCGATGGTACTCGATCAATTAGGGAAATACCCTACAAGTAGCAAGTTCCACAAGGAATTTCAAGGCGCAATAAATAAGCCAAACAACTTTCTTCTTAATGCGAATAAACTAAGTAATGCAAAGCCATGTATTTTATGTAAATTTGAACATCCTTTACAAAGATGCTCTGAATTTTTAAAATTGTGTGTTTCTAAAAGAATCGAGCTTTTAGAAAAATATAACATTTGCAAGAACTGTTTGAAATTGCATAAGCCACCCTGCAAATCCACATTCCTCTGCCGAAGCTGTCAAAAATCAGGCCATAATTCTTTGATACATCTGGATCCTAAACTCTTAAGTACGCGCCTAGCAGAGGTAACGCCCCCAGACGCGGGGGAGCAACTTTATGTAAACAATGAACCGTCTGGCTCGTCGAGGTTCCCCCAAAAACTAACCCCTGAGGCTGAGTCAGCTCTTGCAAGTAACTCGAAACTATCTTCAAACATTCTATGCACCGCGCAGTTATTTATTGAAGACGCATTTGGTCAAAAAATAAAAATAAAGGCCCTGTTGGATTCAGGGAGTTCGGTAAACATAATAACTGCAGATTTGGCCAATTCTTTAGATTTGAAGCGGGAAAAGGTTAATGCATCGATCTCTGGTATTAACGGAGGAGAATTCTTCGTTAAAAATAAATTAACCACTACCATTTTTAATGAAGACAATGATTTTTCCAGAACTGTATCATTTTTAATTATGCCTAAAATAACGCATTTAACTCCTTCTAAAGAAATTGATATCTCAAAAGTTAACTTCCCAAGTGAGATAAAACTTGCGGATGAGACTTTTCATATTCCTAGTAAAATTAATGCATTACTCGGATGTGAGTTGTTCTTTGATTTATTGAAGGCAGAAAAATTTAGATCATATGATAATTCACTCTTGTTACAAAATAGTGTGTTCGGATATTTAGTAACTGGAACAATCAACGGCAGAAATTCTCATTTCTTTTCTGGACTAATTCTTAAAAATGATAATCTGGAGAATTCTGTTAAAAATTTCTTTAAGTTAGAATCTTTTCCTGGTGATAATACAGATGATTCAGTCGAATCAAAAACATATGAACAAACTTACTGTGAGGAACATTTTCTTTCCACTCATAAGAGGGATAGTACCGGAAGGTATGTTGTTAAATTACCAATAATTGAAGAAAAACGTTCTACACTAGGCGATTCAAAAGAAATGGCGGAAAGGCGTTTAAATTTACTTTGGAAAAGATTAGATAAAAATAAAACAATGGCAATTCAATACAAGGCTTTTATGGATGAATATTTCCAGTTGAATCATATGGAACGAATTTTAGATTCTCCTGAGATTGCCAATAGTGAATATTATATTCCTCATCATGCCGTATTTCGCCCAGAAAGCACATCAACACCCTTGCGTGTCGTTTTTGATGCATCTGCAAATTCGAGCAGTGGAGTTTCACTTAATTCCATTTTATTGAACGGCGGAACAATTCAACAGGAGCTATTTTGCATCATCTTGAGATTCCGAACATATCAATTTGCATTTAGTGCAGATATAAAGAAAATGTATCGCCAAATTTTGGTCGCAGAAGCAGATAGAGACCTGCAAAAAATTCTGTGGAAATCTAATAAATTTGCTCCTGTGGAAACATACAGACTGCGGACTGTGACATATGGAACAAAATGTGCTCCATTTTTAGCCACCAGAACACTCAAGGCATTAGCTGAGAAAGAAAAAAGTGAATTCCCTCAAGCATCTGCAGCATTTCTTACTGATGTTTATGTTGACGACATTCTAACTGGTTCAAATAACTTTCCAGAAACCAAAGCTTTACAACAGCAGTTAATAGAACTTTTAAGTAAAGGAGGCATGCAACTTCACAAATGGGTTTCCACCCACCCACCATAGATCTACATTGCTTCTGTGATGCCTCAAATAAGGCCTACGCTGCAGTCATCTATGTGTGCTCAAAAAATAAATCCAGTGAAGTGAAAACAAATCTTTGTGCAGCAAATCGCGAGTGTGTGCAATCAATAATGACTTTATGAAAGAAGTTAAAACTCTTTGTGAATTGAATTGACTAACTAATATTTCTAATAATTTTATTTGAATATTTTAAATTTAAGTAACAACTATACTAAAATTGTAAGTTATCTTTTCAGATTTATTAATCATTTGAAGTGTTCTTCTAAAATGTAAAAAAGGTAAGATAATAATAATGGAAATTCAAGCAGCATCCAACTTCATGGTAAGCAAGGTGCAACCTTCTGAATTTTCAGAGGAAATTAATTATTTGTCAAAATGGCAAAATTAACTAAATTAGTACAATAAGTTTGGAAAAATTAGAAACGTAATTATTTGAATAATTTACATCTTAGAAACAAATGGCAGTTTGCTAAGAATAATGTATATCTTAATGATATGGTTGTAATCAAAGATCCAGATTTGCCTCCATATAAATGGAGACTGGGTAGTATTCAAGAATTAATAAAAGGTTCTGATGGTTTAGTCAGAGTTATTGTAATAAGAGTTTCGAATGGTGTTATTAAAAGAGGTATTAGTCAAATATGTTTACTTCCAAAAAATTAATTGGATTTATATGTGTATATGATTGTAAATAATATATAGAGACTTTAACTCATTTGTATATATAAGAATTATTTCAGTATTATTTTGTGTAAATTTATATATAAGAATTATTTCAGTATTTTTTATTTGTTTTTACATTTATTCATTTTTTTATAATAATTCTGTCGAATTTATTGTGATGTGTGAAATTCATATAGTGTCTGAATGTTGAAATTGTGCAATTTCAAGGCGGGAGTATGTTACGTAAGCATGTTGCCCCGCCTTTCACTTGTAACGCCCTCTAGCGGTATATGTAAAAAAACCATCAGTCTTTGTAACATCATCGACGAAGCAGCAACGCCGAAAGGCAAGGCTCAATCCAACTCCCGAAAGCGGAGAAACAATAAAATCTTTAAAATACAAAAAAGGTCCGTCATCATTATCGAACCTCTCCAGCTGTTTCTGAAAAATTAAATCCCCCCCCCCCTTCTCAGGCTTTGTTCTTCTAGTTAAAGTGTGCATGAAGAAAAGGCCAGATTATGCAAAAAATTAGAACTAGCTATAAAAAATATATCATGTCTCCACCTTTGCTAACGTCATTGCTTTAATAAAAAGCAATATGTTTTTCTTATAACATGCTTGTATTTTCTTCTCCTATTATTTGTTATCGCCATCGTTACGGATTCGTCTATTCCTTTCCTCATATTCTATTTAGAGAGCTTTAAACATTATTATACGTAATGTAATGACTTAAAAGTATTCAAAACAAGACGGGAACGGGCTTCCTGTGAGTGGGGATGTATTGTGGACGGTGAAGGCACTTAAGTCTCAACCATAGTTCCTGCCTATGTTGTCGAGGCGTTCGATCATTCATATTTATCTATGTGCCTTCAGGCGGTTCGGAGTAACTGCTTATTGTTGATCCAAAACAAGAGTAGGAATTTAAAACAATTCTTTTTGAATTATAATGATGATTTGTGAATGAAGAATTTGAGGTGCTTTATGCTTATAAGCAAATATAAAAACAGATATAGCTCATATGTAAAATTAACTTCTGATGAGTGTGATGGAACTAAGGATTGCCAAAATTAGGTATTGAATGAAAAAATATGTATACAATGCCATAAGTGTTATCAATAAATTACATCTAGCATTAATAGATTAATACATTAGATTATTTTTATGGTAGATCACATTGTCAAAAGTCATGTAAAAATGAAAGAACTAAGTTGTTGTACTCATAAATGAAGATCTAATTTTAAGAATTTTTAAACTGCAAAAGATTTAAAGTCAAATAAAAAGGGAAATGAATTCTCGAGATGAAATGAAAGGAATGAAGCCCTTGAACGTCTTCTGCGTTCAAAACTGATTGGTTCATTTGAAGGGGAAAAAAAAAGAAAAAAAGACAAATTTCTTCCTTTGATTTTAGAGACGCTGGTGTTGCAATCAGAACAAATCCAACTTGAAGAGTGGATAATTTTTTTCTCTGCTATGCAAAGTTCGTCTTCATTTCCCCAAGTATTTGCTTTACTGTATCTCTCAATGGATGCTTTTAAGTTATTTCAATTCTGGATGCTATGACAGAAAGCCGTATACATTATTAAATATTTATTCTTTAGAGCTACAAGGGAGCGAGCGAGAGAGAGAGAGAGCTTTTAGAGCTAAGACAAACTTTCAAAAATTAGACAATAACTTTCTAATAGATTTTTTAGATAAAAACTTTTATGAAAGAACAATTATTATTAATTATTACACTTAAGTGACAGTGAATGCCGCCGGTCATTTATTGCACATTTCATTCGGTATTCATTTTTGAAAGAGATATACCAAGTTCTTTAGACGAAAATGGAAGAGTGTGTAGGTAGGGTCACTGATATTTTTACCTGTTAAATGATCATTTCAGCATTCTCATTACAAGAAATTTATATTACGTAATGATTATTTATTATTATCATCATAGCTGACCACTCCGACTCGCCCGAATGCACTCTGAAAACATTTAAATTATCGGTCGCTTCGATAGCATTTGTAGGAGCTATGGTTGAGTTTAAAGACCACCAGTGACCACGACACGACCCCTCTTGTATGAGTTCCCTCCCATCATCGGTAAGGGGTAGTTACCCCACACCAACTCTGTACTCACCGTGCAACGAGAACCATCTATCATACCAGAAGCTTCTGGTTATTTAATATGTTTGAAATGTAATATAGTTCATACGTGGATTTGAAATTAAAAATTTTAGGCCATTAGTAAAATTAGGCCAATAGTAAATACATTGTTTTCAGTTGCAGTCTCTTGAAAAATATATTTGCAGCATACTAACTTCAAAGTTGAAGAGCCGCTATTAGGTTATTTGGAAGATTAACTGTATAAAAATATCGTGAGAAAAAAATAATTATCTTTGGAGACGCAAAAGCTAACTCTAATTCATGACATAGACCGAAGAGAAAATATTCTACTTGATAACTGAAAATAATTTAATAATTAGTGAATCATTATAAAATAATTCCACATAATCATGAGCAACAAAACTGGATTGATCGTATGTTAATTGGAAAATCTATCAATAGAAAATGTTGTACATTAGAATAGAGATGACAAAACCAGTTCCGACGTTCCCCTTTTTCCTCACATGGTAATTGGAATTCAGACCAAATGTAACGCTACAAAATCATAGGTAAAAAGGGAAATTCAAAAGATTAATGCTGAAAAATGTTGGGAGGACTCAAAAAAGCTAGATTCACCAACAAACTTTCTGAGAGCGGATTTAAAAAATATTATTTGCAACCTTAGATACCGTAGGTGATACCCTTTATTGACACTGCAATATTATTCCACTTAATAAGATTATAAATAATTTTCATAAATAATCATAAATGATTTTATGGATACAAAACATTACTTTTGAATAGCTTTAGAAGCGATACACTAATATGAATATTTTCAGTTAATTTATATACCTAGATTTTCATCAAACGAATAAGTATATATAGTGGCATAAGTAAGTGTCTCTTTCGCAAAACTGACAAATGCGTTCGAAAAAATCAAAGCAATCGAATCAGGAACAATCCTTAAAGCAGCTGTTATTCTGTCATCCCTTGTAATTGAAACTAGTGCAAAGTGAGGAGCTCTCCACGGGAGTAATTAATGTATCCGTCGACAATAATCGTTCGCGGCCCTTCATTATGACGAATGAGCTCGGTGGGGACAGTCATTACATCGGTCATATTTCAGAGTCATTACGCCTACGCTGATGAATGACCAGGCGCTGCAAGCAAGCATGATAATGATAACACGAAGAATCTCCGGTAACGAATGGGTTGGTTTGTTTTCCCCGATCAATTCAGCCATCGTCAGCTGTGAAAAAAAAATGTGTCCCGTGTGGGTGGATGGAGCAATATCCAATAATTGCAGTTTAAGCAGTTCAACTGTTGTTATCATCATATGCGTTTTCTAACACATTATGAAAAAAACTAATTATCTCTTATCTGTATTTTCTAAAAAAAAGTACTTCGTACTAGCCTAGATCACCTATAAATCATAATAAAAAAATCTTAACGAGATATTTATACACTGATACAAAAAAATATTTAATTAGTTGATGACGCATGACCCTATTCTGAGTAGAGGCTCTTTCTTTAATGAAGGTTGTACTGCTACAATCCCGAAGTCATTTTAAAAACCAGATATTTATGCTTTTATTCTCATTTGGCTAATTTTTACACTGATAATAGAAAAAAAATCAAACACTTACAGATAAAATTTAAATTATTATTAAATAAATTGAATGAAAGTTAAATCTGTCTTTAAAAATGAAACACCAAATAGGAGAGATTCAGAATCAGATTGCGCACCGAATAATACTAGAAAGCATCAAAATCTGCTGTCTATTTACAGCCATCCTTTGGCTATATTAAAATGAAAAGCCACTTTTTATCATTTTGTGATCACAGGACCAGAAATTGAGCAACTCTGGTCTGGCATTTGGCCAGTTGATGATTTTTTCCCTTTCTGTTCTAGTCAATATTGTAACGTTTCTCCTTTTCCCTCACATGGTTAATGGCATCCAGACCAGATATAACGTCTCCCGTTTTCCTACACATAGTTAAAGGCATACGGACCTCCAGATGTAGATCCTTTTCACTAGGAGAGTCAATGTGTCTGACCAATTGTTATTATATCCAGGTTTGGAAAAATAGATGTGTATCTCGTCGTTCCAAATAGATCCATCATGTTTTAAAGAGAGAAGATCTCGAAACATCCAGATACGAAATTTTTTTATCTTTTATGAAAAGACTCCTCAAGTCATCAAGAACCCATCAATCACTAGCAACCATTGTCATTAAATGTCAAACCCTGTCAGCAGGGCCAGCCATCTGAGGTATGCGGCGGATTCTATGCACCGGGGCCCCGCGATTGAGGGGGAGGGGGCGACATGATCAAGAACTAAAATAATGTTCTGAACCATTGTTTATGTTATAATATTTTGTTTTTATTTAATTATTTTATTTGTATTTTTTATTTTTTGTATATTTATTCATACAGTAAAGATAAATACTGAACATAGATGGCGCAGTATGCGCTAAACCATATGTATGTTTGGAATGTGGGGGAGGCGCACTTACGCTTTTTTGTAAAGACTTGACCCTGAGAGTTGGTGTGAAACTGGTGCAAGTAGGCACCGCTCGCTCCTTTGTTAGCGGCAAACAGAATCATTCGTTCGCTCTTTGTTAGCGTCAAAAAGAAGTATTCGTTCGCTTTTTGTTAGCGGCAATATCTATTTTAAATGTAAATATTATGTGCTACCTTATATATGTGTGATCATCGTCCATGTGTGTTGTTATATGTGTGTGTGTGCGAAATTAAATAAGAAAAAGACACGAAAGCATCTTTCCTTGGCTTAAATACACACACCCAGCTACAACCGTAATAGCGGAATGGAAAGAAGAGAGTAAAAAATTTAACTGCTTTTAAAATATACGAAATTTACAGATATATTACTGTTTAGTGCAAGTGTGCAACATATTATAAACATAAAGTATGGTCATTTACCTCACCTACTAGGTTAGATTTTATATATCACTTTGATAATTCATACTATAAAATGTTAAATATTGTTAGATTTAATCATATCCATGCCAAGGCAGCATCCCTCTGTGTGTCAAGACTCGGTTTCAAAAAAGAAAATTAGCAGAAATAAAAAAGAAGAAAAGCTAAATTCCAAAAAAGTCATGAGTATATCTGTTTCCTTGTCTATGAAGTAATTATGGCAATGAAATTGCTTTGGCTTCAGAAGCTACAATTCAAACTTCAACTAAATGACGAAATGAAAATAATGCCCATGACAAATGGGATCAAGTGCATGTAAGTGATTCAGGTGTATGATCAAGTATTATCATTGATAAGTGTAAAATGTCTGCGTTAAAAACAGACGTGTACAACACAAAGGAGTTTTTGTTAAGACTGCTGAAGGCAGATCCTTTTCCATTACTTACTACTTAAAAAAGAAAATGCAGCTAAATGGTGAAATGCAGCTTTGCAGCTGCTTGATGGATTCAAAAACGCAAGACTTGATTTCGTTGTAAATTATTTTCCAGAGGAAATGAAAAATCTGCATGGTTTATAGGTTTCTGTAATAACTGAAGAATGCTGTCAACTATAATTCAAGATCATGTGCGTTCTATTTGTCACTTAATTCATTTATTGCTTAGAAAGAATTACCGACTAAATTTATGTTCGACTACTGATGAAACAAATCAAGTTAATATAAATAAGAAAACGGAACGACTTAAATTACTATCTCAAAGAATTGTAGATGTGATTCTATTTTTAGCATAAAATAATCTTCCACTTCGAGGAAACCATGAAATAATAAGAACGCCTAATAATGGAAATTTTTTAAGTTAGATCGAATTATTAAGTGAATACGACTCTGTGCGTATGGATCATATAATAGGAATAAAAAATTTCAAAAATAAATAGTGTATGAGTTAGCACATACATCACAAGAACAAATTATTCCTGCGTTAGAAAATGAAATTCTTAACAAAATTGAAGACGATACAAAAGTAGCGATGCATTACATACAGTATCCAAATGGATTCCACGTAAGATATTTCCCATAAAAACCAAACTTCATTATAGGTTTTTTTATAGGAATAATTTAATCATTTATAGGTTTTATTGAAGTAACTGATGTGGCTAGAGAAGGACTTGCAAAAGCTCTATTGGAAATAGTGAGCTTGATTTAGATATTATGGATTTTAGTGGACGATAACAGCAGCAACAAGAAAGGGAAATATAAAGTGTATAATCTAGAATAATTGCTCTAAACCCTCATGCAATTTATGTGCCTTGCCTATGGCACTCTTTTTATTTATTAATTTGTGATGCCGTTCCAGCGGTAATTGTATTGTAAATTGTTTTGGATATAGCAACATTTATATTGCTTATTTTCTGCATCTACAAAAAGATGAGAAATTCTACAAAAGCATTTAAAAGTTACTCTTAAACCATTATGCGACACTCGTTGAGAAGGTAAAATAAATGCGGTTAAGGCAGTGTATATGCAGTTTGAACAAACGTAATGCCTTAGGAGAATTTAGTGATGTAAGTAACGATAATGCAGTGGTATCCGAAGCTAAAAGTTTATTAGCTGCAATGCAAGAATGCCATTTATTTTATGTTTAATAGCATGGTTTGCAATATTCTCCAAAATTAACACTATTAATAAACTATTTCACGTAAAAAAAATTATTCTCGACAGTGCCTATAACATAGTCAATAAAATTAAATCTGAAATGCAAAATTTAAGAACAAAATTCAACTCATTTTTAGACGAAGCAAAAGCGGTAGCACATAATTTCAATATTTTGGAACGAATTCGAAAAAGAGAAAAATTATATTTCGAAACAGTAAAAGATGAAATTATAGAAAATCCGGTTGAGTACTTTTGATGCTGTTTTTTTAACTATGTAACTGATACTGTTATCGCATGGATAGAAGATAGATTTAAAAGTATTTCAAATTAATCACTGATGTAAAAACTTTAGAAAAACACGAATTAGAAAATTGTTCAAAAACTTTGTAACGTTTTATAATAACGATGTAGATGAAAGCCTAATCGAAATAATTGTTTTGCTACGAGATTTGATTTTGAATGAAAGAGATGTAAATAACGCATAAGACATATTGCAATACATACTAAATAATAATTATAATGATTTATTTCCAAATGTATTAACTGCGTTAAAACTTTTCTTTACAGTGCCAATTACTATAGCAAGGGCTGGACACTGTTTCAGCAAATGAAAATTAATGAAGAATTGTCTTCGGCCAAGCATGTGTTCAGAACGCTTAAATGCATTAAACATCGAAAAAGAAATTGCAAAAATTTTTAATTTTCCTAAAGTAATTAATAGCAAAAACAAAATCACGCATTAAATAAACACGCAATAGCAATAAGTGTCCGTATTTTCTTCTTCTTTTTTTTACTTTGCAAAAAATGTTAGGGCCCCAAATGGTTTCTTGCACCCAGGCCCCTTCATAAAGAAGACCGGCTCTGCCTGTCAGCCGAAGCTGCGAATTTATTGTGACTGACATGTGCTCAAGAGGCTGTCCACATTAAAGCTCTGAACATCCCCCCAATCAAACAATTCATCCTCAAACAAGCCCAAAACTTCTATGGAAACATCATAAATATAGACAACCCCACCCTAAGTAACCAACCGACATATGATATAAACGACACCTGCAACAAACGCAGACCTCGCTGTGCCCTTGCAATTTAAATTGCAGACAAATAATACATAACCCTTTTTTTTCCTCCACACAAGAAAACAATACTTCCGAACTAAAATAAACCTTGTATGATGCACTGTAATTAATAAGGTCAATTTCATATCACTCCAAAGTTAATCATTTTTAGATTTACGGATGGTGGGGTCTGCGGCCCCAATGAGCCGTAATCCCTCTCAACAATTCAGAGGCTGTCCACCACAAAGATGGATCCTTAACTGATACTCCCTCGATCGAATTAAGACCATTCAGTAAGAAGCGTTGTTGAGCAACTACTGCGTGATAGGGAATTCAAGTTCGCCAATGAGAAACATGGGCGGGTATCTCATAAAAATAAAATGCGTTTTTTTTTTTTTTTTTTACAGAGATCGGAGAACGTTTTCGAATTAGAATTCGAAGAAATTTCGGAGTGCGGAAATGTTTTTCCACCGTGTTTGTTTTGAGAATCTCCGTGTGATTCGGGCAACTGTGTTAGGGTTTACCGATAAAGATCGGTGGTTTTCTGAAACGGTCCTGGAATAGCCGTTTGGAACTAACAGCTAACTATATTCTAAAATTATAATTGTAGATTGTAAAATAGGAAACTAAACATTTCAGAGATGTTTTATTGACATTGAATAGTTGAAAATGTTATAAAATATCCACATCATCTTACCTAAAGAAACTACCATAATTATACTTAATTGAAAATTCTAATACATCTAACATTTTCTCTCTCAAATTTGTGAAACAAAATGCTTAAGTATAAAATTTCTCAAATGCAGAATATAGTTTTTCTCTGCCGAATTATTTCGTTGTCGGTCCAAAATTGCCAATCAAAAGATATGATACCTTATCGTCGTATTAACATGTTTCATCTCCTAATTAAGTTTTAAAAGACTTTGTTAGTAATCGATCGATTTTTATACATTATATTATATATGGGTAGAGAAAATCTTAATCGATTTTTGAACTAAGATTTATCTATTTTCGTTTATTTTTTATACAATTTACATGTTATCATGTTCAATTTCTTAAAATATATTAATAAAATAATATAGTAATGTTTGGAAAGACAAAAAAAAAAAAAAAAAAAAAATATATAGAAAAAATACAAAACTTTCATTTCTTAGGGTGTTTGAGTCACAAGAGCTTGAATTTTTAGATGATTGTCATATAAATAAAGCGTGCTTTGAATCCCTGACTGAAAGTAACTCTTGATAAAGTCTTCCAGCCGGGTATTTTTTTTTCTAATATTTACTCCTTTTTTATATTATTCTTATAAGCTGTATTTCCAGGCTCTTTCTGCTTGAAATAATTTGAGTATAATTCTTTATGTTTTGAAGGCTGCAGCACTTGTGTGCATGGATGTTGTCTTTTCTAAAAATTCTTATTCCCAACAATTTCGCCGTTTTTAATAGTTGTGTTTCTTTTTTAATTTTTGCTTTAATTATTTTCAGAATTTTCTTTTGAACTAACTTTTGAAATGAAATGAAACTTAATTAGCCTAATAATAATATTAACTAATTTAAATTTATCTAAAAATAGAGACAATCTGATGAGTTAATTTCGAATTCAGAAAAATCCAAGTTGCTTTCAGTCTGAGAAAAAAAAAAAAAAAAAAAAAAAATCGAAATATGTGACTGTCCTTCTGTTCCGATAACCTGGCCACTTTATTTACTAAATATATTTACTTTAACAAAATCCATTTAAGGACATTCTACTTAATGTTTTGTACAGAAATAAAACAAATATTAGAACCAGCAATGAATTCGGGATTGTGATTTATAAAGAAATAATTGTTCACCCTTAAAACCTCTAAAGAGTTTCGCTTCTTTTCATACAGTGCTTTCTACTTGTAACTCAGCAACCAAAACATCACTTCCATTTCAGAAAACTCCAAGCATTTATCTTGATGCAACGGATAAAGAAACTGCATCCTAATATCATTAAACTTTTCTTTTTCTGATTAAGCATTCCATTAAATTATACTTACGGAACAATTTCATTCTCGTTAATGCACTTCACTTTTTTTATTACAGTCTATGGCTTCTTGATTTTCTTTTTCTGTAAAAGCTTTTTCTCAGTAGCATCCTTCCGTCCACTCAATCTACTAAAGGCTGTCAAAGTTCCTTTTTGATTGAAAACAGCTGTTCTGTGGAGAAAGGGGGAAAAAACACAGTTCCAATTTTATTTTAAAAGCACATTTATCGCTTAAAATTCCCTCGGCGGAAGCCCACTGTAGCAAACATTCGAACAAATAAAAAATTCCGTCCCATCTTTAATTCAGACGTTCAGCGTACGTTAAGCCACCGGGGTTTAAAAGCACGAGTTACTTATTTTTATTCCCGTCTTGAACGTTCTCGTTGGATCTGCGCCAGAAAAAAATGTTATCAATGGGTTTTCAATATGTATGTAAATACCAGAATTTGTATTCGAAGCGTCACATACTTACAAATCCTTTATAACTAGGTAAAAAGTCTGGAGCACGCACAACTATTATTTGTCAGAAAAAGATGACTATCATTAACCTCGGTGAATCAAACAAAATACTTTGATCCTCTCTCGTCAGTTCCATCGGGGATTTCGATCTGGAAACATTTGCATTAGCTCTCTGTCAATCTGAAGTATAAATATCCCACAAACATTAAATATTCTACTTTTTTAAAAAAGGAAAAGGCTTTCAAAAACACATAGCATTCTCTGAAACATTTCAGTATCAAACTGGTCAAAAGTGTGTCATAGATATATAACTTTTTTCATACAAACTTTTGTCTTCCTTTTCTCACACTGACTGCCTTCAATTCAGATAAATGAGCACTGACGTAAACGACATCATTAAAAATGTGCAATTTATTTTAATGTATGGTAGAAATTCTGTTAAGGTTGTAGAAATATTGCATTAAGATCTATTTATTTTATTAAAAAATTAAGAGGTATTCTTCTACAGAGAAAAATTTCTAAACAATCAAAAATTTTTTTCGTCATTTCTAAAAATGAAATGATGGAAAAAACGATAAAATCAATCAGCACAATTTCAGCCAGATTTTAATTGATAGTATTACACAATTGCAATCATGCTATATTTCACCTTTTAATCTTGTAATCATTTTGAAAACTATTATCTAAAGAAATTGTACGTTATTTTGAAATTCTACCTTCCTTCTTTCAAAGCTTTTGAACCCAGTCAAGCTTAATCACAAAGGAGTGAGACATCAAATTTTACTAAATGTGATTTATAGATTCGAAGGATTATATAAAATTTTAATTTTATAATTGCTTTCAGAAGTATATTGATGGATTGAAATAAAATAAAACAGTCTTTACCACATTTAAATGTTTTTGAATGTATAACTAAATTTTATGATGAATCAAAAAAAAATTTCTATTCAATAATTTTTTGAAATATTGCATAAATTATTTTAAAAAAGTATTCTGTGATACCCAAAACATGACAATGCTGAAGAATTCGATTTTCTATAATCATATTTTTAGTAAAATGTTTTTGGTTTTAGCAAAAAAGTTTTCGCATTTATTGAAGCTTTATCTCTTCCATTTCAAATTCAAATTTAAATCTTACGGCTGCCGATAGTAGATTAAAGAGATATATTGTGCAATCTACAAAATATCGTAAAACTTTCGTAATAATATGAGTAATGTGAGTATTGGAATTTGAAGCGTAAAAATATTTTGTTGAAGAAGCTATTAAGAGACCATGGTACGTAAATATTTAATTCAGAATTTTTG
This sequence comes from Argiope bruennichi, assembly GCF_947563725.1. Lineage (NCBI taxonomy): Eukaryota > Metazoa > Arthropoda > Arachnida > Araneae > Araneidae > Argiope > Argiope bruennichi. The sequence continues at coordinate 127,672,372 of NC_079159.1, forward strand.
AAAGGGATTTACTTACGTAGCCAGCTAACCCGCCGGTAGCCAAAGGTGATTAGTTACTATAGAGCAAAAGAAATACTTCTGAGAAAATTAGAAATGTCACATATTGTTTCAACAGAGGATTTTCATGTATATTTTTCTCTTTTTTTTTCTCTCTCTCTTTTTTTTTTTGTATTGCCACATAATTTAAAAGTGGAAAGCGATAAAACATTTACTGTTTTGCCTTTGTTTCTAACATTTTTATACCTAATCAATATGATCGTTGCCTACACATATTTTGAAATTTCAACAATTCAAATGGGAGTTAATCATTTTTTTCGCTGAATAATTTTTCAATTAATAATTATATCCAGTATCATACTTAAGCTCATTAGAGACTTCGTCGATGCGAAATTATTTTTTAGAGATTAACACAATTATAGAAATTTTCACCTAAGTAGAACGATTTGAAGAAAGTATTGCGATGGAGATCAGAAGTTTATGATATTATGTATGTTCAAGGGATATTTTAATTAAGTTACATCAAAGTCCTATTTCAAGACAATACAGCACTTATTTTGGGACGGATTTCGAACTTTTGAATCATGGTCAAATGGCAAGGATGACGCACAAGTAGGTATCCTTCTCTCCAAGCCCCCATTTCAACATCATGCTTGCTTTGTCTCTCGAGGTTCATTTTTAACACTCTCTAGGCTGACATAATCGGGTTTTTTAATGAAAATGGATTAGGAATCCTTCCGTTCTAAAGACGAGGTGTTATGACTAGGTCAGTGCTTTTTACCAAAAATATTATTAGTGTTTTATGTATGTTTATGCATTTCTGACTTTAACTCAACAAAGGCATGTTATAATTAGAATTGGAGTTGTATGTAATGTGTTTGAGATTCAATACCAATAAATACTACAAACATATCGAATCGTGTCTAAGATGAATGAATTCACAATTTAGAAGTATGCAATATATTCAATAGAAATACATGTCCCTATTGTGGTGTCATTAGTGAAAGATGACTTTATAGCCAGACAATAGCGTGCGGACATTATAAAATGGATGGATTTTACGGAATGAAAGGACTCATAATTTAGAAGTAAATCATTGTCTATCGATAGTGTATCTTGTCCATAAAAGAAGATATCAGTATTTCATACACCGCAAATATTTTTTTTTAAATAAAGAATTTCTGGTGAATAAAGCGGCAATATTATAATTTCAAATTTTTAAAAAAATAGCGTAAGTAAAAATTCCCGAATAAAATAGTCCAAAAACTTCTAACAACTTTTTATAAATATATATAAATCCATAAATTTAAAGTGTTTATTTAATTTAAAAAAATAGTTTAGTTTCAAGCATTAGAAATGCGAAAGTGGTTTTTAGGGAGTTTCGAATGGTATCTTTCATCTTTCTTTTAATAATTTGAAACAAAATTATTGATAATCCTTGTCACTTTCCGTTGCGTGTTTCAAATGCGAACTATTGCGGCGTTTGATTCGATAGATGATGATTCTGACAAAATTATTAGACAATTCGAGATTTTACATTTTTTTTAACCTAATCTTTACTTATTAGTACTATGAACGTTTTAAAAATCTAAGAATGAAAAACTGTTGATTTTGATTACTACAAGTGATTACATTCGAACAAAAAATGTAATCTTTAATGCGAAATTATATCCTTGTGTCTAAAATCCCATGAGTCCTCCTTGGCATCTGAGCATGATTAAAACTGACAAAATGCGACCTAAATAATCCACGTGTGGCTTCAAAAATGCATTTAAATGTAATTAAATTAAAACATTATGTTATTTTTCTCCAGATGAACAAAAGAATTTCTGTACATTTTTATGAGAAAAATATTACTTTATTAAAAACGGATAATAAAAATGATGCTTCCGGTATTTCTTCTTTCTTTTCAGCTCCTTACTTTTTTTTAAAGCACGGTAATAATTGCCTTATAAATGACATTTTTCATTTCCAGACAAGCTAAACTGCAATGACAACACTTAAAAAGAGTGCAGACTTATTTGTACTATTCACAAGCTCCAACCGCCAAATGCTTACAGTTTGTAAGCCATCTGCCAGCACATAAGTCGCCCCTTTCTTCGTAAATCACTTAACGCTGATCGAGATGGCAGCATAATCTCCCTGCTGGGGAATTCCATTACTTTTCTCCCCTGTCGCAAAGTGTTTACACTTGTGTAAAATGAGCCGTCGGATCATGCGTAATTTATGCTCGACTTCTTGCATTCGAGACACGTGCCACGGATATTTGCGATAGCTCCCGTTTCCGATGGGTAGGAAGAAAATTATTTCCCAGCCAGGCAAAATGTATTTTTCAAGGTAAAAAAAAAAAAAAAACTCATTTATTTCAGCTTTTCTTTAATTATTTAGTTCAGGCGGAGTTTGGAATAATTATTGGTGAGATGAGAATTAAAGCTGAATCGCATGCCTGATTCATTTAAATAGAAATTAAATGTGTTGGGCCACTTGCTTCTTTTATATTACTGATCGTGGTAGTAGACACTGATGACTACAGAAGAACCTTTAATTACCTTTCAATACATATAATGTCTACCTTTTAATTACAATACAAATGAAAAGTAAAAGGGGTCGCATGCCTGTTGGAATAATCTTTTTCTCTATATTGTTGTCAAAATGAGACAGCTGAATTTGTTGGCTATCAATGATTGATATTTCATAACGATTATTTTGTATTTATTTATTCAAGCAATTTTCTTGATAAATAATTAATTTTCTCTATGATTTAATTAATAATAATGTTTAAAATGCAAACAATTACCGTCTATATAATGCACCGTCTATTTGATTTTATTAACGTCCCGATTTCAAGCAACACTAGGGCTACTTTGGGATGGACCTCGTAATTTTAAACCGCGGTCAGATGACGAAGACAACACTTGAGCTGGCACCCGCTCTCCAAACCTCCACACTACACCAGAGGCAGGACGTTTGGTCTCGACGGATTTAATGTGCACCAAACCGACAGAGGTGTTGGAAGTATTGGAGCTCACCACTGAAGTTCCTAAAGACGCTCTGAAGCCAAGCTTTAGAATTAAGGGCAGAGGGTACAGAAGTCACTTGGTATAAAACTTTTCTGTATCAGAAGAAGGTTCTCCTAAATTGGAAAACGCACCTTGTCGTCGAAGCATTACTGCGCTCATTGTGGCCATGAGCATCTAACTAAGCATATATGAGCATAAACTAAACAACTTGGAATCATAAATTAACTGCTGCGCAGAAAGGTGCACTATTCAACATTGACTATTCGGTCTCAGACAACAAATGTCCCACGTACTTGAAAGAAGTAGTAAGGTATCGAATGGCAATACAATATGAATAACAATAATGTCACCAACTCAAACTCCATGCCATTTCATCTTACCAGATAGAAAAGCATTTTCTTCATTTTTTCGGAACTTTCAACTGACCTTCCTCCTCCTACTTTAATCTTAGCCAAATCAAAAACATTTACTTCATTTCTGGCTAAAACGGCCATGACCTATCTTCCGGATATTACAATAGTTCAAGAACATTACATAAATGAAGAAAAAATCGCAGGAATTCCATCTTTATGGAATCAATAGCTTCCTAACAATCAAAAAACAGGTCTGATCGCACTCCCTCTCTTCTGAAACCTAGTTCTTCTTCATTCTACTGATAACTCCACTGCAATTAAAATACAAATAAATAAAGGTCCACTGACAATAATTTCGTCCTATTTTTCACCGTACTCACAATAATTTCATCCTATTCTTCGCCTTACACAAACACTTCAGAAGCCTTGAAATTCTTCTCAATAGTATCGGTGTGGAAATGGCTCTCTTCGAGGCAGACTTTGATGCTCACGGTACAATCTGGCGATATAGAGATGAACATATTAGAGGTTCTTAAGTGGAATATTTCATCGCAGAAAATCATTTATTTCTCCTATATGGTAGATATTCTCCTTCCAATTTTGAAACCAATGATGGAAAATGTTGCCCAAACATATCAATCGTCAAATAGCTTCTCAATTCAATAGCCTCCTATCAAAATCATGCAGATGTCTCAGCAGGCACATTTAATTTACATCTTGAAATCATCAATGCTTGCAAAGAAACCTACAAGATGAAAATGTCAAGAATAACCATAACATCAACTGGTGGACACAGGACCTCAAATTAAGGAAAAAAGAACACAGGGCATTAAGAAGAAGAGGTGTGTGCGCAACACTCACAGGGGTCTCCCAAACAACATGTTATTCAAACAGAATAATAAAAGAAAAGAATTCAAATAGACCAGCAAAAAAGCAAAATGGTCCTCTTTTCATAACCTCTGAACCAATTCAAGAAACCCATGCAGTAAACCATATAAAGCATGCTCAAAAAATGCTCAATATCCTACAGAGCTCTATAACCTCTTGGGGTGCTCAAACGAAGATGATGCTAATGCAATTGTCCATGAAATTTTCAAGGCTCTTTAACCTCAATCACAAGATATTGCATTCTCAGATATCTCAACCAATTAATTCATCCATGAACCATTTTCAAAAAATGAAATAATACAAGTCCTTCGTATAGCCCCACCTAAAAAACGAACAAGTTTTGACTTGATAGATAATTTAATACTGAAAGAAATAAACACGAATTTCCCAGATATTCACCACACCCTCTTCAATAGGTGCTGCCTTCAACTGCAATATTTCCCTACTTCACTAAAAAAGGAATTATAGAACTGTTTCATAAGAAGGGTAAGGGCAAAATCTACATCATTTCTTATCAACCCATTTCTCTTCTTTCCACCATTGGTAAAACTCTTGAAAAACTGCTCTTACATGAAGTTAATCATCACCTCAGAGTAAATGACCTGCTTTCTCCAAACCAGTTTGGTTTTAGGTTCGGAAAGTCCATAATTTCCTTAGATATTCAAGGCGCTTTCTATAATCTACAATTTTCTTCCCTCTTTAATAGCCTCAATAAACTAAATTTCAGTTCAAAAACTACTGAAACACTTAAATATATCTTTAAGAATAAAGAAGTCCTTGTTCAAACAATACAAGGCAATGATACTTGGTAACAGCAGAAAGATTAAGCGCAAGGTTCCTGTTCTGGACCATTTTATGGAGTTTCATCAAAAAATGAAATAATTTCGGGAAAATGGTCACCCTGTATTCATCTCCAGGCATTTGTAGACGACTTTGGTTTTGTTGTAGCTAATTCAACAGGAGCTAAATTGTTCAGAACACCCTCTTAATCTTCAGGTGCTCAACCAACCAACATCACGTTCAAATTTCTATAGAAAAATTACGTAATACCCTGATTAGCAAATTAGTTAACGGGCCAACAAATAAATGGAACAATGTGACAATCAAACACCAACAATCTTTAAAATATCTCGGTGTTACCATTAATAATAAGCTTAACTAGAGTCCTCACCTCCTTAATATCAAAACGAAGGCGATTCTCTTATATCAAAATCTAAGCAGAATTGCTGATTCCACATGGGAACTGAAATGAGAATTCAGGGGCCATCTCTACTTCATCGTTTCCGAGAGATTGATCCTTCATGCGGCATTAGCTTGGGCCTATCCTCTCTCATCTCAACGAAGAATCCTAAACACTATACAGAGAAAATTTCTCCTGAGTACTTCTGGAGCATCTACGATAGTACTCCAAGTCATCGATGGATCCTTCCGCTCCACGTTAAAGTGCAAGCAGAAACAACTTATGTAAAAGTAAGTCATCTTAAATTATCTAGCCTATTTTCAGAATATAACATTCCATCCTGAAAACTTTGGAATCAAATACACCCATACGAAAATCTTTCCTTCTCGAAGAAAGAATTTCCCCCAAACAAGAATTCCAACCTACAAACAAGGCTGATAGTTTTACAGATGGGTACAAAATCGAGAAAAAGAACAGTTTTCCCTTCTGCGTCTTTCAAAACCACGTCTATGAGTGGCTCGGCAAATTGAACCCTTCGCACTTCAAGTGATTTCATATTAAAGGATCGGTTCACTGTGGCTGCGTGAAGTGGGCGATCCACTCCACTTTGTCAGTAGCTGCCTTCTCACCACATCCTTTCATCTTAACAAACACTCCCATGACCTCGATTGAATATGGTGGATCAGCGTTATGGGAAATAAGATATCTAAAATCAAAATTAGCGGTTTATGCAAGACAGCGGAGAATGGATTGCTCCAGACTCAATCCCTGAAAAAATTTTTGTCTCTTTCTTCAATCAAGCACTTCTCCAAGAATTTCATCAAAATTCTTGAACTCATACTCCCCACCGAACAATCCCTTTTTTATTATTGTATTGAGTATAGTTATTATTTATTGTACTGTATGTAAACTTTAACATATTTTTCAATTTAATTCATTTTTCCAAGTATATGCTTTCAGCTGATACGAAATCCTAGGGATTCCATGTTCGGGGATATTCTGAGGCGAAAAGAAAGAAATGCAAAAATGCGGCGTTATGCAGGTGATGCTGAAATTGATATTTTTATTTATTTATATTTCAAGTTACCATCATGCTAATGTCTACAAATATTTAATTCAGAAATTATTCCAAAATAGTAGTACGGGTGAATGTTTCAACTTAAATGCTGGCATCCATATAGCATTAGTGGACTCCACGGACAGTTATGATCATATAATCATCACCTAAAGTTCCAAAGTTGGGTTACACTTCAAGAGGAATCAAATCTTTCTTTCCACAAAAATATAATTTGAATAGACGAACGTAACTTTAATAGAAATAGAAGCATCTGTCGTCAAAACGACCTCCTTTCAGTTGAAAAATCCTACGTGCTTCATGCAAGAAGTTCATCTTCAGTAATAATTTTCAATAAATCTGTGATGTGAAATTTTTAGAAATCCTTTGGCTGGCCTTATTTTTTTCGCTATGCTGAACAGTGAATCGATATATTCAGTTTAGCTTTGAGTGGCATTATGTCTGAACTTTTTGACCGCTGACATTACTTTCACAGACCTAGTCCCAGCTAGATGGCGCTCCTCCTCACCAAAATTTAGTTGTAAAGTGATGCTGTTGCATGCTGAGTTTTTTTATACTTGAATTGGTTTAATAAGACCTGTTTCATTTCTTCTGAAACTGTTTGACTTGACGCCCGTTGACTTTTTTTTATAGAGTCGCATGCATTCTTCTGTGTGTACACGTTTTCAGAAGATTTTTGTCGATGAATTTAAGAAGCCCGTCTTTATGTCACGTATGATGAACTGGATCTCATGTACACAAGTACTGTTAAAATAATGCTACGTTCTACATGTGTTTATTCTGGACATGTTTTTCACGCACTTCAATTAATTTATTATTTGATCATTTTTCAAAAATTAATAAAAGTAAATAATTGCATGAATCATTATGCAAATGAAAGATGCCATGATTCCGTTCTTTTAATAACTTTTTGTGGTATGTACATTATCTCCGAAAAAGACAACGGAAGACTTGCTCAAACGCCCATCTAAATATGGAAAAATGGTCTAAGCCAATAAATTTGGCTTATAGATGAGTGCAAAATAATAATAATAATAATGAGATTTTTTAGCTCTACAGGCGATCTAAAAATTAATTTTTGCAAATTTGCATTAATACTTCAATAGAAATCAAAACGTTTCTATACATATGGGTGCATTTTTAATGAAATTTCGTAACTGGAATATATATATGATTACAATAATTAAGGAAAAAAAACGCTTTCTCAGCGCTTTTTTTTGGGGGGGGGGATAATGAGTAAGTAGATGAGTAAGATGTAACTCAAATTACTGTGAATTAGATACCACAAATGATATACACTAGAGCTTTATATTGTGTCCCAGCCTGCATCATTTATTATTTTGAAAGGAGCCTTTTTGCTTATAGGAAGCTGCTAATCTGTGAGGAGGGCGATTCAATAATTTTTGGAATGAATCTGCAGCAATTACACAATATTCTTTTTAAAGAAAATTGCTAAGCTCTACCAATTATGCAAGATAATGCAAAGCTAGGACTCTGAACAGATCAGTCCAATTCCTAAAAAGACTGGCAAGCGCAAAATACGGTCACAAAAATAAATTCTGTTGATCTGAGCAAACCATTTTTACACATCTCGTGTTTTGTAGGCAACAATGGTAATACTTATTTGGCACAGAAGTGTGAAACAAGAATGGACACTGCCACACCAAACTGTAAGCAATCTGAAATTGTTCAATTGATAAACTATCAAACGTTTCCTTTACAAGGATATGAAAAACGTATTGAAATAAATTGTTTTTATGATGCCTAATTCACTATCATTTCAATTATGTATTTTATGTTTATATACATTCATAGTTATTTAATGCCTTTCTAATTTATGCTGTTCAATATAACTGTTATAAATTTTAAAATTAAAAAAATGGAATTTCAGACTATTAACTTTCATGCTATTATCGGCACTCAACAGAAATTTTCTTATAAGCTGATCTATACAAAATATTATGGAAAAATGTTTGATATATTTCACACTTACGCAATTAATATTCTTTTACTATAAATACTCATCAAATAATCAATAATCAATAAAAATATATAATTTCTCTCGAATATCCAGAACATTCATTTAAAATTTTATTACGATGATTATGCATAAGTAATAGGAGTCTCATCAAAATCGTTAAAAATATATTCGGGATTTTTCAAAGAGTATTCCCGGATATGCATTGTTTTTTAGAAATTCAACAGGAATAAGCGTTCAGTAAACAGAATCAATAGTTAAAGGTCAAATAATTAGCAGTTTCCTGTATAAAGGAGTGAGCCGAAATATTTTCCTTCTTCATCAAATTGCGATCGTTACCCTCAGATTCGTGTCGAAATGCGAGTTCAGTTACATTTTTTATTTTGTCAAAGTTCATGTAAAAGCGCAACTCCTCTGAAAGAATTCGAAAAAAAGGTGTTAACTACTGCAAATTCTGAATTATATCAAAAAGTTTATTAAAAATAAAGGAAACCTCCAATAGAAATGAAATGAATATTATTATAAAGGTGACTGTCTGAGTCTTAGAATAATGCAAATAACATTTTTTGTGAGATAATAGTTTTGAAAGATATGGCCATTCATTTCTTATGGTACGGTACCTATTTCTTGAAGTCTTTGATACCTTCTTTCTTCTGAATGAATAGAATGGTTGGTGAACCCTATCCAGATTATTTCTAATATTTTTCAGTTTCATTAATTAGCGAAAGATTGAATGAAGTACAATTGTAAAAACACTTGATAAAGCGGCTTGAGATGTTTTGTGTAGTGTGATTTGTAGACACTTCACTGCTGCTATTCAACGATATGAAAGAAAATCGATTTCTGTGCCGCCTACGTTGGTGTTTTATGTACGTAGACCGTCATTGCATACAAATAAATATAATATCTAATGCATATAATTGATTATCTATCTATTCAACGCTAGTTCTAACGTTAGCAAGTAATAAACTTTCACAAACATTTATGATAAATAAATAATAAGTAACTGAGCATTATTTTATGCTGGATCATGTTCACTAACTACCGCACAATACTCGTTAATTTAAAAATTCAGTCAACGGTGAAAAATCGATAAGTTTTGAAGAAACAGAACTCTAAAATGCTAAATATATATATAAAATGCTACTAGTGATTAATTTTGCATGCCCTCAAATACCGACAAAGGGGACTTCTCAAAGTGTACGCAATGCAAATCTCTAGGATGTGAATATTCCTTTCATCTATGTCGAGATCTATCTCTTTCTCCTCAAGTTTTCGAGAGTTCTGCTCGAAGGCTTCGACGGAATGAATATAAAGTGTCAGACAATCTTAAGAACGTTTAGTAGTTAATCGCATCTTTCTACCAGATCTGCCCTCATCTCTCTCCTACCCCGAATAATTAATTCGAATTGGCTTGCATTGTTCGCATTTCATCTTCAGGACCAAGTTTTCTCAAAGAAGGATGCGAATATCCCTTACAGATGGGCACAGTTGTGCTGATTAAACGTATCTATGGTAACTTTATTTCCTACCATGCTCTTAATCCCATTCGTGCGAGTGCATTATAATTGCTCCTCGTCTTGAGGACCGCTGTTTGCTTATGCAATTTGTGCCGCGATTTCTCTATTCTGGGCAGATGTGTTGCAACACACGAAAGTATTATTATTATAAGAGGATAGGAGTTAATTGAGGAATAAGGAAATAATAATAAGGAAAGGAAGTAAAGCAATTAAGAGGTCTCATTAAGAAGAATTTATAAATTTCGAGATGATTCTTGTGTTTTCATGCTTATAGGAGATGCATTTTCTAATAACCAATTAGCATACTTATTTTCTAATTTCGAAACTGTTTTGGTAAATAATCGGTTGCAGCATTCGCGTGGATCACGTCTTTAAAAACTTAAAATTTAATTATTTCTAAAATTAAGATAATAAACTTTGCAATTTTTTTATACAATTAATAAATTCCAGTTACTAATAGGCCAGAACTAAACAACGATCGTAAATAACAGAAACACATTATTCATTATCTTACGACAGTCCTAAGTCATTGAGCTGTTAGAATGTACCTTTTTAATCATTTTGTGTGGAAATTTATTGCATTTATGTAGTAACTCTTAATAATCATGAGAAAAGCGCTTCAAATTCAATGTGTGTCTCGCATCTGCAAGTGTTTGATATTTTATATTGAACAAATAAAATCTTCGTATCCCCCTTCTGATGACTTTGACGAAACTTCGTGGCTTGTACCTTGCTATCATAAGGACTCAAACTGTGCCTCATCAAATGAGAATACAATTTCAGCAGGCTACAAAGCATAATAAAAATATCTATGTCGTTCAATATCCCCTAATAAATATGGAAATCTATGTCATGTGACTGAAATTAATCCTTAGCACATTAATTATAAATGAATATTCTTGAATTCAAAAATGGATGCGACAACTGATCACTCAGACATGAAGCAAACAAATCCAGTGGAAAGAAAACATTTACATCCGTACAGAAGGCGGAATACTGTCCAATTGTAGCTGTTATAAAGTCTGGAGTAAGTGTTCCTATCACATTTGGTAAAAATTTGTGATTTCATCTATGCGTACACGAAAATGGATTGAAATGGGATTTGTAATTACACAATGTAAACAATAGCTTATTTATAATTAACAGAACACAAACCTACTTAAATTAGGCAAAAAAAATTTAATCTAGAATATTGTTTATATAAACTAAATAGTTAAAAAAATTTAAACACTAAAAACACAAAAAGTTCTCGAAAATTAGATATATCTGAAGATTACATTTTTTTTTTACTGATATGCTCCAATCGAGATTACATATCAAAACATTTTTAATGAAGTAAATTTAATTCAAATTAAATCAATAACCTATTATGAAAACAATTTTTTGAAAGTAATTTTTTTACTTATAAACTTAGTTTCTGAAAAGCCGTAGACATCTTTTCCCCCGTAGACATCTTTATTACATTTAGTACATAATTCTTATTTCTTACAGCATTCCAACAATAGTCGGCCACAACAAATCCTATAGATACTGCTACGTGCAGTGGTGATGGGGTGGTCGGCTGTACGCAAAAAGAAGAAGCATTCCAAAAACATTATCGAAATGATAAATTTTATATGAAACTACTTAAATGAAATAATAAAATCATCATAATATCAGATATTTCCAAGATTTTTTTCGGGAATTTAAAGAAATTTCCAATAAAATAACAATATAATATAAAACAAATGTCTCATGTCATTAAAATAATGAATTACAATATATTTAATGATCACAGTTTGAATGGTATAAAAAACGTGCACTTCGTTTGATACGAAATAGAAAGATTAATGGAGAGGAGAGTTTATAGTTGAGTATATTTCATTGTGTAATTAAAAACAAACATTCTTTTTAAAATAATAATAATTTCATTTATGCAGTAATAAAATCTTGAATGAGTCTAATGACTTATTCCGGGAACTTGAAATAAGTTCTGTTTCATTAGATTTCATCATTAATCAGTTTAAGTGGTTGCTGATTTTAATTTTTCAGATGTAGATAGCTCCTCTGCATCCCCTCCCTCGTGTTTCACTAAGAAGAAAAAAGAAAGTATCAGGGAAGAGGAAGAAAGGAACTTTCTCATTTGATGAGAAGCAGGCTTGTTTTCCTCTTTACTGAACACAATGTACATTAGGGTGAAAAGAAAAAAAAATCAGTTTTTTATTTTTTATTTGTAATAGCGCGGAAAAGTTGCCTTTTGGTGTAGATAAAACAAATTATAAATATTAAAAATATTGAAGTAGATCTTAAGGTGCCGCTCGCAAAGACGTTAAAAAGTCATGAAATTGAAATTTTTGCTACATTTTAAAATTTTTTTAAAGAAATAATCAACTTTTGATTTTTAATTTGTAGTAGCGAGGAAAAAATGCCTTTTGGTATAGATAAGACACATAGAGGTTCTTATTGAGATAAGATGGACATTTATCTGAGTCCGGTGACAAGGACAGAGCTGGTTTCAAATCAGTAGTTTTGCCGAGGTCAGTTGAGTTGACGTCTTCCTTCTGTCTATTGGGCAACTGATTAACGTAAATGATTTGATGTTAGTAGAAATGCCTCAGTCTAAATTAGTGAAGACAAGGCAAATATCGATGTGTTCTATTTTTGGAAAATTTAGTGATTTGCTTGAAGTCACACACTACTGACGAATCTAGTGCTATTGTTATATTAGACATAACCTTAAAATTGCTTCAAAGAAGGATCCTTCTGTAAGCGAAATATGTGACACTTTAGATATCATAATAGAACAAATATGGTCAAGACATTATATTCCCGTTGCTTCTAGCAAGAAAATTTCACAAATGATAAAAACTTATCATGCTAAATACAGGAATTTATTAAAGTCTAAAAGTAGAAAATATTCAGATAAGTTTAATTTCAACCTCACAGAATTTAGAGAAGAAGCGAGACTTTTTATTTTTAGATATTGCTGACGTATAAAAAAAAGTGCCAGTTATGTAATAAAAGATTCTAAACGATCAATACTCTAACAGGAAACTGGTTATGATATTGATATTGCTTCTACAAGCGCTTTGAGGAAATGGAAGCAAGAAAGAGTAAAGATCTACAGAGAATAGTTAAGTTTAATCAAGAACGGGCAAATAATACTAGTACATTAGAAACGATTACTGGCAACAATGACAACGCAGAAGAACAACAGTGTTCTCTACAAAAACATGCAAGCCAACCATATCCATCAAATAGATAAGAAGCGATAAAACTACCAAGTCCCTTTTTGGTTTAATATTAAGTTAAAATTTCATACAGAAGGCCTCTGAAGCTGAACTAAATAGTATAGGGGACTCGGTTTTTGACTTTCCCTGGCTTCCTTGTCACATGCAAACAGTGTAAAGAGCTGTGAGACCGTTACCAGAATCGGCTCAAAATGTTCTGGTTTCAATCGCAACAGAGGGATACATAGGAGCAAAAATTGACTCACGTGTGAATATGCGAAAATTTAATTTTAAAGAAACTGTTTAATACGGCGATGAAGCAGAAACAAACATTTTTCAGCTGTAACATTTGTAATCAATAAGGATAAAGAAGTAATAAACGCAAAATTGGATATAAAAATATATTTTTAATATTATACTTTGTAATTCATAATTTTTTTCCCAATTGCAATGCTTATATATGCATTTAAAATCATCTTTTGCATCATTGTATGCAACCAGAACTTTTTTTAAATTCTTTTTGAACCTAAGAGCTAATTTTTCACCACTATTGCGAAACTAAAATCTAGAAAAAATTTTAAATGGTCTTTTTAAAAATTTCCATTTTTTAAAATTTTTTTACAAATGTCAAACTGTTTGCGACCCTCAAGATAATGTAATATTGCAACCAAATTTGTAAATATTGTTTTTGTACCGAAAATGCAACTTTCCCACAGTATTACCAGAGTAAAATCTAAGAAAAATTTTTTAAAGCCCTTTTTAAAAATTTCCATTTTTTTAGAAATTTCAAGTTTTTTGCGGCATCTCAATATAATGTAATATTGCAATAATAATAATAATATTGTTTTTGAACCTAAAAGACTTTTCCGCAGTATTACCAAATTACAATCTAAAAAAATATTTTTATGGCCATTTTTGTTCCACCCTAATGTAACGTAATCATCAATGCAAGAGGCATTAATAATGTAAGTGGCAGTAACGTAATCATCAAAATATTCCACCGTTAGACGTAGCTTATCGTTTTGGATTTCTCTGAGTTTGAAATATATGCGGCTTCTTTGGAATTGTACGTGTACATGTAAACACGGCCACAAAAAACTGTAATATATTTGACAAATGAAGTTTAACGTTTCATCCTTATTTCAAAACTGCAGATATGTAATAACGTTCATGACAAGTCAGGTGAATGAGAAGACATATTATCCCGAAATATATTATTTAAATATTACTCGATTATATGACGAAGCTAACAAAAAGGTATTGAAGAGTCCAAATAGGGAGGAAGGTTGAGAAAAGAACACTTTGAATATTTTAACACAACAGAGAAAATAATATTTAAATAGTAATCTTTTATTTTTAATTCTGGCAACTGTATTTTATACACAGCACATTGAAATTCTCGGTGAAAAGCGAGATAAATGGATTCACTCAGATATAAGGCATTCCTACACAAGTATCTGCTATGAATCATTTTCTCCCTTGTAACTAATGTTGGCAGACTATTATTCCGCATCCATTCTTTCAACTCATTGTCAGTTGTCCTCCTGAAATGAATGCGGCAAAAACAGGGCGACAGCGGCAGTTTACTTGAGCATTCATCGCCCAGACGATAAAAATAAACAAGCGGACTCCAAAATATTTGCTTAAACTTTGGAACTGTGATAAAAATTCAGAAATTATATTCTAAATGCTTCTGTTTTTGAGAAAATGCGTTGCTCGTTATTTAATGAATATTTACGGGCGCATTTTAGGAGAGATAAATCATGATAGTTTCAAGTTAGCTTCTTCTTTTCTATATGTTAGCTCACGAATCGCTGAGTTTGGCGTGAGTTACAAAGAGAGAATGTTGCCATTTGTATCGAACTCATATATTCCCTTACGATTACGGTTCATTCTTCATTTTAGCTTTACCTTTTCAAAAAGGAAAATAAAAGCCAGTTTTATATGAAAAGAGATACACTATGCCATTTGACGGCTTCAGATAAAAATGGCGTGCATTTATTTCAAAATAATCAAAATAAAGGGTGTTTAGACATGAAAATAAAAGCACTATTATAAGCTTATATTACCAAGGAGCTAGCTCTGTAAGCCTTTACCACCATAAAAGGCTTAAGAAAAAATGTTCGCTCTAATAAAGACTTACAGTACTAAAGAAGAAAATTTATATTTTTAAAAGAAGAAAATTTATATTTTAAAAAGTCTACATAGAGATAGGCACCTTGAGAGAAAAGGATATTTATTTTTATCAAATAATTATCTTTCACTAAATGAAAACACACACACACAAAATGGATGAATAAGTAATATCAAACTATGAATAAAATGCCTTTTATAGAGATGCAATGAAAATGAATTCAGCACTAATGCGTACTACCAGCATTGTTTTTTATTCATCACACGCAAGATGTGTTGAGTCATAATATGTCATACTAAGGTACTAAAGTATAAAAATTCTATAATTCTGAAGATGAAGTTTTTTTTTTTTTAAATAAATTCATCGTAGGCTCTTCTTTAAATGTACAGGGAACCCAGTAACCAGGCTGTTTGGTTTTAGGTTCGGAATCGAATGATCAAACCTTCGAGAAACGAGAATGCTGAGGTCATAGCGCCCTTTTTAACAGCCATCATGTGTCGAATGTCCTTGCATTAATGTGGCATGGAAACTAAAAAAGCAAGGTTGAGGATTTCATGTCGTTTTTTCACGTGACTTCAGTTTGAAATCAAATGGCCTATTTCAATAATTTGCATTTCATTTTTTTTTGTAAAGGTTTTACCAGATGTTATTGAAAAGTTTCGAGATTAGCTTTGTGCAACGGCAACAGATAGAAGTGCAACGAATCGCAGAATTCCTTATATATCCGAAGGTGTATATCGAAAGCTCCCAGCGTTAATTGCTAGTTTCGAAACTCGAATTGTGAGTGAAAGTGAAATTTTATGCGTAACTCACCAAATGTACCACAGCGACGCTGCACTTCTGGTAGCAAATTTAGGCAATGCTATTGTGAGTCATGAGGAAGTTGGGGGGGGGGGGGTCGCTTGGCCCGCATGTTACAAAATAAATAAAGACAAAAGGACGTCTCTATAGACATCACATGAGATTCATTGCAGATATCCAATTTTAATTGCAGAAAATGCTCAAAACACTTTGAAAACTAGACTTAGGTGCAAAAACGCTGGATCCGCTATACTGCGTTGCAAAGAGGTCCCTTTGAAGATGACAGACAGTGTGTTTAAAAGTAGATAAATAGAGAAGCTCTTGACAACAGAGCTAATCTTGAAAATTTTTGATATCCTTCCATATAAAAAATTTCGTTGGTTAAAAAGGAAATCTAATCACTCATATCAATATTATTTAGAAAAAAAAGAAATGCACTGAAATTTGAAGTAATATTTCAAAAGCATACAAAATTTGAATATTTTTCTTCAAAGACTTCTTAATATGATATCATTCTTACTCATGAAGAAGTGAACATAAGAAAGTTTATTATCTATTTTATTGTCATGAATAAAATACCATTTTACAAAACAATTTGTATTTATTTAAAAAAAATGAAATAAAGTTTAGAACCAAACACTCTCAATCTTGCTTCACGAATATAGATTAAAAATGGAAAATCAAAAGAATTAAAACTCATGGAACTTCTGGAAATTTTGATAGTTGATGATTTTTACATAATAATGTTAATAAATGTTTCGGATCTATCCCTTTTTTAATTGGTTTAAGTAGCTTTCTTCAGGTTGTTAAATTTTGGCTCAATTGCAATTAATCACTTTCAAAACTTAGATGTTTAATTATTTCATTTAATGTCGATATATTTTCATCCAAATAAATAAGGGATGGATTAGCACCGTTTATTCAAAAGAGTAAAATGAGTAGGTATGATAAGAATAATTAGAAGACGAATTGCAAAATACAGAAGAAATTCAGGATCAGCATGAAAAAGAGTAGATTCACTTTTTTTCTGAAGAACTGAATGAGTGTAATATTTTTTTGTCACATTAAAGAACGGGTTTAATTAAACTACGAATAACTTTGATAACCTAAAACAATTCCGAGAATCAATTGCTAGATGCATAGCCATATTGCAATGCCGAAAGTAATATTTTGAATTAAGCATTCTGATAATACTTAAAAAAACATCAAAAGGAGCATATTATATTTCCTTATTATTCAGTCGAATTTTTAGCTCTATACAGGATTTCAGGAATTTGTTTTGTGATTCAAAAAATTGAAAATACGTTGCAGAAAGACAACATTTTCTAAAGGTATATCCATAAAAAAAATGACTAACACTTTTGGGGCACTTCTTGATGAAGTCCCAAAACTTCTCATCAATGAGTGGTAAAGGGCATCGGGATTTCTGTTCTTCTAAAAGTTTGTCAAACACAATGACGGATATAGAAAATCTTCTCTGCAACAGGATATTGTCTCTTTCCAACATTCTTCTTTAATTAATATTCTAACATGAGCACTATTTTATAGTGCGGATGTGTTGCAACTGGGAAGCTTCTGCATTAAGTCATCACCTACATCCTTTTATTGCATCCTTTCATCAGATGAAATTAGAAACTACTTCGAGAAAGATCATTTTGACTAACGATCTTCTTTTAAAATACAGATCCGACTACTGGTAAACCTTATCTGTGAGCATGAGAAGCTCCTTCGCAGATTGTTACTTTCAAGCATTGTCTGTTTTACAACAGATTGCTTTTTTATGTATACGTATTCATATTTGATATAATATTTTGCACTTGAATATGGGCTTAGTTTTGCACATATCTGGATTATGAAATGTATTTTTTTTTACACTATTCTCTACTTATTATTTATTATATCTCTGGTAACTGTAACTTTTATATGTGTGCATTTATTTTGTTTATTGTCTTGTTTAATTCTATTTTTATTACAGTTTTGTTTCAATGTTAGATTTAAGTTCATTCGATGTGGCCATGTCATTCTGTTATTAATTATCTTTTGTTGTAGATTATCTAATACCTTGTATTTTTTCAAAAAACACGAAAAGTGTAGATATCACATCAAATACTTCTTTCTTATAAAGACACAGTTCATTTTTTTTCTCCTTCTATATTGCTCATTCCCACTGATTAGGAATTTTCACGACTCCAAGTGAAATTGCATGGAATGGCGGTAAAATTTTTTTTTTGTTTTTAATGTCCCCTTATTGTTGTCTGATCTGGCATTTAATCATTTACTTAGCTAGTCGAGAATTTCTTATATTTGATTTTAGGGACTTGCATGTGTACATATACAACATAGAAACCAATATTTATTCTTGAGAACGTAATTTGAAGACATCCATACCAAAATGTATACATTCTTTGAGATGGTCAAGAAAGCATAATCTACGATTTAAATAAATACTCACCCAATATCTTGGAATTATTTTAAGACAGCCTAATGACTTTCCGCCAGTGAGATTGAAGAATTTATTCGAAAAGATGAGAAATTTTTAGACAGAAAAGCCAGTTCAGACGTTATTTTCGTCATCTGATCATGGATCAAAAATCCGAAATTCATCCCAACATAGTATCCCTTTTATTTCAAAAGAAAGTTTCCATCAATAATACTAAATGAAGGAAAAAATTGTTGAGTGTAAAAGAGTCAAAGTTCGCCACTATCATCCGTTTCATGCCACGTACAATGCAAAAGAGTGTCTTTTCTTTTCTTTGTCTCCAAGGCAAGAAAACAACGCGCGTCCCCACTTTTTATGCGATGCACTATTCATACCCGACCGAGTTAACAAAAGAATTTTCCCGAAACGTCTACTTCCCCGCTAACGAGTCTTTTACCTACAAGAAAAGAAACTGGCAAAAATCAGCGGAGGAAGTGAGAGCCATAAATTTCTGAAGCGTTATCGCCCTCGCCAGTTCAACAAAGATCGACTTCTTTCTGTTCTTTTTCCACCTTCTCCATACAACATTCTTTAGTAGGAGAGATTTATTCGATACTTAGAATTCGTAGATTTTTCGACCTGCTGGGTATTAGATAGAGGCAATATATAATTAAAAAATAAAGAAAATTTTGTAAGGACTTTTTGCTGTCAAACATCTCAAGTAACGCAATAAGTACAGGATTATTTATGACTCGACTTATTGTCCTTTCGCTTTGTGCTGTTCTGTATAAAGGAGTAATGATTATTTCGAGAATTCGAAATGGACTTCGGTGGAAAGCCATAATGAGTATGAAGCAATATATTGTTCGACTCTTATTTATTTCCAGATTTTATAGGATTATGACCTATAAATCTGTATCACGTAGTTCGAATTATCCTGGTAAAAGGAGAGAAATGAAAGAAAGATTAATGAAGCAATGATTTAGAACAGGGGTGGCGAAACTTTATGCATCAACATGCCATTTTTCTAAAGAAATGTTTAAGGAGATGTAGACGTGCCGTCAAATAATTTTGATTTGTGATTATTGGAAAAATAATAAAGGTAAGTGCTAACTACTAAAAACTCTTTATATACTACGCAAAAACACATTTTGCATTATATAGTAATAAGTGTTTTACGTATAATTCAAACTAAAGTAACATAAGTGTGACTTCTGTTGTTACAGATTAGATGACAAATAACCTATATTAGAATTGTAAGATGCAGATTGTTAGCAGAATGCACCCTGAATTGGAGTCATCTGCCAAACGGTTTCTAACCGAGTCTTTAACGTTATTCATCTCTGAAAATAATGTTAATAGTTAAATGTGTCTGGAATCGTATTCCATGTTTTCAAAATTTTGTTGCTGGCATTTTTACTTATATTGCTTGTTAATCTTTCTGCTTCAATCAATTCTTTAATTTCCTGTTCAGTTTATCACCGGTTCAGTTAAACTTGAGTGTTTCCGATAATTCTTTGAACTAAGAAAATCTCTATGAAAATTCCTTTATTAAAGAATCAATTACTGAAATAAATTCTTCAATAACTTTTTCTTCGTCTGGTCTCTTACATCTAAATCTTTGTTTAATCTTTGTTGTTCTGAAAGTTTGGGAAGTGCTTGTAATTTCTTGTAATAATATGGTTTCTGAAAACATGCAGTTTAACATCAAAAGCACGAATGAGATTCATCATGACGATAATTGTTTTATATGTGCCTTGAAGCTTTACGTTTAATTTATTGAAATGTTGGCACATGTCTGCAAAAAACATTAATTTCAAAAGTCACATAACACCCAACAACTGTAGATATTGATCAATTTCCCCCTCATTTTGCAGAATTTGCAGAAACAGTCTGATTTCTTCCAAACAGTCAACGGTCTTTAAAATACGTTCCCGCGGCTCAACCAGCGAACAATATTATAGTACATCAGTAAGTCATTAAATACCTAGTTGACTTCATCCAACAAAGTATCAAACTTTCGCTTATTTAAAGCCTGCGACGATATGAAGTTGACTATTTTTGTCACTAATGCTATTACATTAACAAGAGATGTTAAAGCACTTCTAAGCTTGTTGGGGAATAATGCAGTGGAATTAAAGAATCAAATATCGTAAGTCTGTTTGAAATAAACTAATGTAACCACTTTTTTTGCCCACCCTATTTGGAGCACCAACAGTTGTTATTGAAATAATTTTTTTCAAATCAATTTCTTTCTGAGCAAGCGAATTTTTAACAGCCGAACAAATATTTGTGCCCTTTGTAGTTGTTCGCAACGATGTTATCGCAATTAATTCTTCCTTAATGATGTTTCCTACACGATATCGAGCAAAAACAGCTAATCGTGCAGACTTAGTGATGTCAGTACTTTCGTCAAGACATAGCGATATAAAAGGAGTGGAGTAAATGTCATTTTTCAAATCCTACTATTAATTCACACTCTCTCTCTATATATTTATATATCTTGCTCAAATTTTCAATCGTTAATAAAATACTTTTTATTCATTCACCACCCAAGTTCAAATACATTTTTTTAAACTTGCAGTTGATAACACTTGATGTTGATACAGTTTTTTTCAAATATTAATTAATTTATTAATTTAATTTATCCGGTAATTTCTATTTGGTCGCCAAATTAGCCAAATCTGACGCCAAGCTCTCAGATTACTGACGCGACACCCGATCATAAATAATATATATATATATATATATATATATATATATATATATATATATATATAACAACTTGATTCTAATACTTTAGTATATATATATATATATATATATAATGTAAGAAAATAAGTAGAAATTGACTTAAAATTTTTTTTATATATTACTTGTTTTGTTGATCGGATTAAGATTCTTTCTTTTATTGTGTTTCTAGACAGAGGAAAATCTTTGATACGCTGAACGATCTTATCTTTATTATCAAAATCATCGAAAAGTGAGTACGTGGATGCTAACCAGGCTTCCTTTCAAAACTCTCTCTCTAGAAAAGGTTTACTATGCCGAGCAATGACATTTGCAGCCGAGTAACTTGCCGCGCTTGTATGATAATTTTTGCTAATATATTTAATCATAGACGTCGACTGTTTATTTCTGTCTTTTATTCACTTGCAATTAGTTCTTTTTGCTCTGGTTCGCTTTTTATTTGGCCTTTTTACAGACGATGTTCTACATACCACTGTTCCAAAACGCTTTGCCGCCTTTCCTTATCATGCCATATTTCTCAGTCCACCAAATTTGAAATTCTCTATTACACTTGCATTTTTTTTTTTTTTTTTTTTGCTGAATTAGCCATAAGAAATAACAATAAAAAATTGTAAATATAACACAAATAAATTTTTAAATACAGTTGTGTCAAAGAAATTGATTACGCTATGCGTAGACAAGCTTCGCATCATTAACAATTATATTCCATGACATAACTAAGGCAAGACATTAACAAACGAGTGTGCTCCTAGTAATGATTCCAAATTCGCCCTTCGGAAATGACGAAGCACAATACTAGCAATACGAACTGAAACTACTTCGAAGTTCGCATATAGTGACGTCACATTCTCTTTGCAGAATGAGCGACGGTGCGAACTACTGATATTGCACGATTATTTTTCCGTGTATGAAATAGGGTAGGGAATGGGAATATGTGCACCACGACCGATCAATCGTGTTTGTTCGTAATACTTCATAGGAACTTTGTTATTTCGAAGTAAAATGCAAACCGTTTTAATCAGTGGTGTGCCCAAAATACTGTGTCGCATGCCATCAATGGCACGCGTGTCATTAGTTCGCCATCCCTGGTTTCGAAGAAATGTCATTTTCATCATTGCCAGGATGAAAATGGTTTAATTAACGTCGATACATTTCTCATGTTCTCATTCTCAATGGTAGGAGAAAGAAGTTATTTTTTCAAACTGAAGGTAATAACTGCACTAAGTTATATATATGTAGATCTCTAGCGATGTATTCTGGCTAAAGCCTTACTTATGTGTAGTTGATGGCATTAACTTTTATATTACTTTTATTAATAAATAAAGTGTTTCAATGGCAAAAATGAAAGCTAATAGCTCATTTCCTTTGATTCAGATAATGTTCCGAATATTTTCAGAGAAAATTCATTAAAATTATATCATTTAATCGAAATATGGCTGTGTTAAATGGATGCAGCATGTTTTTTGTTGATTATTTTCTCTTCAGTTTTTTCATTTGCATTCATTTAGTTGGAAAGTTCCTTAGTTATTAAATTTTAATGGACGTATAATAAGAGAAAAATATCAGAAGCTCTTATAATTTTGTCTTTATGAATATATTCTACAACAACATTGCAAGACGGATATTGCATTTCCTGTAAGATTTTTTTCGGTTTCATGCATTTAGCCTATAAGCAAACATTTAGGAATACAAATTCCACTCACGAATATGAAATTCAGCAGTAGGACTTCCTTTTACACAAATGAATGCTTTCTGATTAAAAAAAATAAAGAATTTGAGAATTAAAATAAATTTAAAAGAAAAAAAAGATTTAAATTTCGCAGATATCTATTTTTATCGAAGAAGAAAACATAAATTGGTGTCAATTTATGTTCAAGCGAAACATTTGCAGAACTCTGATTTTCAGATCTGGTGTCGATCTACATGGAGGAAAAAGGAATTGACAATAAAGCGCAGAGAATGCAAAAAATATAAGAGGGGCAAGCTAAGTTAGGTTTGTCTTGTAAATTGAGGAATTAAATACAGACTGACTAGGAGGAAAGAAAAGATGTAAGTTTCGTAAAGCTCAATATCTGAAAATTTTCTTTCGTATTAATACATTTCTTTTATTAATCTCTAATCTATCTAGACGCTTGGTCGAATATTATATTTTAAAGAAGCTTTCCATCTTAATTTTAATTTCCATTATTATGAAATGTAAAGCACACACGTTTATTCACAGTATTTGGTTATTCGTAGCAATGGAATTTTTTGAATAAAATGAAACATTTTTTTTCTTTTAGATGTGCGTTGTTCAGAATCTCGGCTGCAAAATTTCCATTGTAGCTCCGAGTCTGGAAAAGCCATTCTAGAACAGAGAGAGTGATTGAAGCGAAAAATGATAAAACTTGAGAAGTATCAGAGGAGTGACCTAAAAAATGAAGGTTCTGGGTATGAAAAGCGAAAATCTTGACACCATAAGAAGTTTTCCATTTTGGCTGCTGCATCACGTTCCGTTATTCATCCGTGAAAATAACGAGAAGGGTTTGAAAGTTTTTATAAGTTCCTATTTGAAGGATATTTGTATTATGCTGAACAGAAGTGAAAGAATTTTATAGTAATCGAGAGTATTGTTCAGTTTAAATCCTAATGCGAAAGATATATTTAAAAAGGGATTTTATATATACTAAATGTTTCCGTGCTTAGCTGCGGCTGTAAAAAAAAAAAAAAAAAAAAAAAAACCTTAATTTTCAGCACAAAATTTTTTGTGAAGGATATGGAAATTAATAAACAGGTTAAACAGAATTGTACATGTTATTTAAAAAAATTGTAAACAAAAAAGATCGAGAAGATATGTATTATTTTTTTAAAGAATGCTATTAATAAGGAACAAAAAAAGTTTCATATATTATTTTCATAGTTTAATAAAGATCATTTCATATTAACCAAATTTAATTAGGAGGCTGCACCCCTACTCAACATCCCCCAAGTATAATAATATAATTCTTTTGAGATCACTAAATGATTCCAGCTCGCTTTTCTCTCTTGCCATATAATCATTCTAGTTATGCATTTCTGTTGATAATAAGAAATTATAAATATACTCATAACTAGGAATAAAGGTTAATTATTTCACATTTCATGTTTGGTTGGTTGGGATTAAATGGCGCAATAGCCTGATTTGGCTATTCTGCGCCAAACATACTGTAATAAAGTGAAGGTATATAAAATATGTAATATGTTTAAGATACTGAAAAATTAAGACCTAAAATATTGATATTCTAATATTCAAAATTAAAAATATGTGTATTATATTCAGAAAGTTGGACAAATGGTAAGAAAAGTGTTGAAAATCACAAAGATAAAGAATTGAACATTTCAGTAAAAACTGAACATAGTTTAAATAAGTACACGCCAATTTTACTGGGATACATCACTTTTTTTAAAACAGGGTGTTCTAATCTCTTTTTAAGTTACCTGCGACTTGAGCTGTCCTCATTCGGGCATTACTTTCAACCTTATGAATAATACTTTTTTATGCAATTGATTGAGATTCGGAGGTCTTCTGGATCGATGTTTGTCGTCAAAATTTTAAAGTTCTTGATAGCTTTAAATAATATATTATATTAAAGACTCATTTATTTTTTATTCTAATCAAATTCTTCCATAGATAATCTATCATTTCGTATTTAAATCATCAATTCACAAATAGTTTGTATAGTTATCCTTTTAAGAAAATCAATTTTGAACTAAAATTAAATAAATATTGCTGTCATGCCTTCGTGATTTTTATGTATGCTGAATATTTCGTAAATTCACTTTTTGTCAGATGTGAAAGACTTCAGGAGTAATTTTCATTCATCGAAAGACAACTTTTTTTTCCTGGCACTTCAATTCGTTTAAGCAAACACAAGCTGCGAATTGTAAAAGGCAGATATTTATTATAAACTCATACTAAAGACTCAAATTTTATATTCACAAGTTCAGAAAAGTAAGTAGCAAAAATTAGAAATAATGCTTTTTATTTGTAATTTTGGCTTACGCATGGAAACTTATTTTACCCACTGTTTTTCATAAAATGTACCACATAGACCAAGATTAAATTTTCGGTTGCTTTTCTTTGCTTTCTTCCATGAGGATCGAAATTAACAATAAATAGGTAAGGTAGATTTAAACACACACACTAATTAAATGATCTAGAAAATAGGTAACATAAATTTCAGCATACATAACATTCATAGGTAAAACAATAATAAGCATTCAGCATACATATGTAAAATAATAATAGGTTATTTCATAGAAATTAAAGTAATCAAGAGACAAAATCGCAAAAATCTGTGGCTCTGAATGAAACAAATTGGAATTGTCTTCTCCTTTAAAAGATGTTTTAATTTTTAATGAATGTTTAAGAGTTTTCTCTGTCTTATTCATTTTAGTTCGAATTTTTTAAACCTTATGAATTTCAGAGCTTTAAGTATTTTTCTCTTTAGAATATGAATAAAAGTGCATTTTTAAAAACTCCATTTCATTTTAATGATTTCTTTTTTTAAATTTTTAATATATTTCACAATCTATTATTATAAATATCATGGAATCTAGAATTATTTTCCTGAATTCACAACCAGATGATGCCATTTATATGGAGTGACAGTTGATAAAAATTAATCGATTAACCATTCATTAAGTTTTGAAAATATCAAAATATTATATTTTTATTGGGAATAGCCCAAGTACAATAGTACTCTACAGTACACAATAGTACAATATTACATAAATCTGGTAGATCTAAAATTGAGGGATAATTCATAATCTGGATATAAAATTCTATATTAAGTAACATGAAACGAATCAATTGTAGGAGTCAAGAAAATATTTTTCCTCATGTGGATGCTCATAAATTATTCCCTCAACTGCTTTAGATGTAAATTCATTCACAAAGTCGTTTCCATCACTTGAATTTTTCAATTTCATGAAGATGGCAACCCCCTATAATGCGTTTCTCATTTCTTGCATATTTCTTTTTATAATTACATGTTTATGTGTAAGCTACTAAAATGTATGAAAACGCTATAACGCTGTTAAATAGTTATTGCAAGAGGAAGTTCTGGGCGCATTTCCCATAGTTTATATCACCTATATTAAATCTTAGGTAAAATAATTATGCTTGATATTTTTAGAAAATTAAGGAAAGAAAAAACTCTTCTGCATACATTGAAATAATCTTAAATCTGGAAAGCAACGTTTGCTTTTAAAAATTAAAAAAGCATAATAATCACGGAGTATAATAAAAGCATATTGTCTTTATATATTCATTAAGAAAATGGATATTCCACTGTCAAATGCTTTTTTAAAACAACAACTGATATTAATCAGTTTCAACACTGTTTAAGATGTATGCTATATTTCAAGAGGTTATACAAAATAAATGAACACACATTTAAAAATCAACAATCCATATTTTATGATTATATACACTTGGGTAAGAGTCACAATAATATGTGCCCAAGATCGATTTCACTCATTTCAATGAAAAAAGTGAAATATTCAAATATTCGAAAATCTGCAACAGAGGCTTTAGACGCCTAAAGTGACAGAATTGGAATCATATGAGTCTAGAATATATAAATATGAATATCCGAATCTTTCACAGAAAGATATATATTTGTTTACAATGCACAGATGACTTCAGAATTTCACATAAGTTTGAAGCATAGAATATAAATATGTGGAAACATATTCCTCGTTTCTTATTACAGACTGCCCTCTTAAAAAATAAATAAATGTTTTTCCTCTTAGAAAAATGATTTACTACATATCGGAATATTGTAAATGCAAACATAAAGGGGAAAAGCAGTGTCGATGAAAATGGATCTTTCCAGATGCATTCGTTGCATAGTGCTACATAGTTTATATCTTCTGTGAGAAAAAACATATGAGGGAAATATTTATGGAATCGTTTTAAAAGTATCCACTTCTGCAATGTGTTCGTTTACTCTAATGTCTCAGAAGATATAACATAAGTATATGTGAAATTCAGCGTAACATTATCTTGGAGACTACAATACAATCGAATGAAAATACAACAATATATTTTTGTATTCTCAAATCTTACCCTTTTGTTTTGCTTGTAATCCTAAAAGTGAGTGAGTAGTTATGCTTTGGTATCATAAAGGGGTAAAAACTGATGAAGAAATGCCCTGTTAAAAATGATGGCTGTTCAAAGTATTTCACGATATTGTTTAGGAATTCAAATGACGAAAAAAAAATTGGCCGTCACGAATGCCTGTGCATAAAACACTTTTTTTAACCCCTGAGAATGGAAAAAACTCTAATGTTTTTTTGCACCATTATTTGGTTACCGAAAAAGCGGCTGGGATTAAACAGTCCAGCTTCAACAATTCATCGGAAAAATTGAATGCTGATTCTATAGATCAGTGATTCTCTCCTTTATTTCATCTTCTACCCTACTAGCTTTAAGTACCCTGCTACTGTCATACTCTTTCGTCCATTTCTTCAGGCAAAAGAAGGTATAGTATTAACTCTTTGCATTTGGATGACTCCATTCAGGCATTATTCCAGACGGGACACCATTCTGACGTTTTATTTATTTATTTTTTGATTTTTATTGCGAAAAATACATAACGACGTAGGGTAAGAAGACGTAGATTCATTTTTCAGAGAAATTCAACTTAAACCAACTATAGATATTGATTTTTTAGAGCCATAAATA
Organism: Argiope bruennichi; assembly: GCF_947563725.1. Lineage (NCBI taxonomy): Eukaryota > Metazoa > Arthropoda > Arachnida > Araneae > Araneidae > Argiope > Argiope bruennichi. Next base: position 127,700,406 of record NC_079159.1, read on the forward strand.
ATTCCTTGTATTAGATGAATAATTATGCATCGAATTATTTTTCCTGAATACAAAGGGTTAAACGCTTGGGTTAGCTTAAGGTTAATGTGAATGACTCGTATTTACGTAATAATATTTGTGAGATTAGTTTTTGGTTTTACATTTTGCTCCATTTTTATAATAGCACTAGTTACCCTCCTAACAGCATTGAAATAATTTTGTATTAATTTATGGTGGAAACCAACTGTTACTTATAGCGATAATAAACTGTTTAATATAAAACGATTTCAATGCAATCTTTGAATTTGTTTCGCAGGTTTAAGTTTTATAAAATTGCGTTGAGATGAAGACGGGCATCATCTCATGCGTATACTTGCACCTATCTTACTTCCAAGATTGGATATTAATATAGGCAAAAAACTAGTGTATTCGTATCGGAAGTTCTAGGTTTGAGAATGGTATTAAATGTTTTGTTGCTTTAACATGGTACATTCCTGGTACGTTTGTATCACCGCTATCCAATATGCATTCGAATTTGCATTATTTTGACGAACTTGAAAAACTGAATTTCAGAAATTTAGGAATGTGGTGCCACACATTGGATAGTGTTGCTCTAGGTTAGCATCTTAAATGGTATGCTATCCATTATGCAAAAATAGGTCAAAAGTGGAATATAAATATGACTAGAGAAAGAGTATTTCTGACAAAAATTCCGAGAGCACAAAAACGCAACGCAATTAAAAGGATAACTATACTGATATCTTTTTCATGCAGGAATGGTATGGAAATTTGGGTTGAGTGAATATGAGGTTTTATGGCCCTGGACCCCTTTTTGATAATTCTATGCCAATCATACCTATGGAAATTGGGAGAAAAGGGCACTGATTTAGCAGTCTTCCTTCTCATCCAAGATTTATCAAAATCGCCCACGATATGCTGTATAAGCGAGTTTAAAGCACAAAAAATACGCGCAAAATAAATAAATAAAAATATAAATGTCTTCCCATTGGTGTGGTTTGAAAGATTTGAAATATGCATGGTTGGAAGAGTGGTATCGTTCACCAGTACATCGCATATGCAATTATACAAAAGATACAGTTATAAAAGGATTTCGTACCACGATTGTCTGACCGTGCAGCTGATATTCGATCCTCCTTAAAGCACTTTATATGATTTTCATTTCTTCATAAAATAGGGCCAATATATGCTTGCATTTTTAAGCTGGAGAGAGAGAATCGCATATTTCATATTTGCATTAAAAAGAGAATTGCATACTTCAAAGTTTTACTATCTCATAAAAATACGTAAGGTAGATGACACGTGATTCTTCATTAAAAAAAGATATTCTTAAGAGTTATAAATCACAAATTTTTTTCCAGCTTTAAGAGCAAAGCTCTCTTAATCTTTGTTGAATTTATGAAATATTTTCTTTTTTTAAAGGAAGTCACTTTACTGCATAAAACTGTAATGACCAACTCATAATTTACGGTTACTCCCCCGCTCAGTAATTAAGCCCCGAATCAATATTTCAGTTCAGGAGTTTGTGAGAAGGAAACTCTGCTTCAGTTTCGTCAACAATCCTTTTGCTTCCGAAGAGAATTTATAATTACTTTACCGGGGGGTTCAACGCACCCTCCTTTGATTTTAAATTTCCACTTAATTAGTGTTCAGTGTCAGAAGCAGTGCCAGAACGCTAAGGCACCGACTTGACAAATCGTTTCAATCACAAATTCCTTCATTATGCTGTATCAAGAAGGGATGATATTCTTCATACGTTTTGCCTTTGCTAAATCTAACAATTTTCATTATGGAATATTTTTCACTTGTGCAAAAGTTGGTTGAGAGAAATGTAAATATAATATTTTCAAAAAGAGTAGCTGATGATGTACGATTTAAAACAACATACATTATTTTTTATTGCGACTTAGAACACAGGACCAGTTTTAAAAATTATCAATTCCCAAAAGAATATCTACTAGAATAAAGGAGAATATACATGTGAGTTTGTTGACATTAAAGGCTGGCTACAGGCCATTATGTGTATATCTGCGAAATTTGGTACAAATATATTAAGGCGGATGGGAATGTGTAACTCTCCGAGTTCTCATCCGCCTCAAAAGAGAGTTCCACCGGGAGTTCAAAAGTTTAAATTAATTAAAAATGAAGTTTTTGATTTCACCCATGAATATTTCCGACGGAGATATTGCATAAAAATGATTCTTGCTTCGTTTCAGTTTCACAAAAAAATTCTTCGTTTCACAAAAAAAAAAGGTAATAAGCAAAGATCCCAATTTAGTTGTTTAAATTTTTACTTGATCATTGGTAGTTCTTTTTGAATAATTCTTTTTTGCAATTTTCAAAACTACAGCTTGTTCATAATTAAGTTCACATTTACAAGACTTTTGTATCAAATACTATGCAATAGAAGCTCAGGAAAATTAGGTAATGGCATAATGAAGTGATAGGAAGTTTATCTAGCAAAAATAATTCCGAAACCGCTATCAGATGGGCTATCATAGCTTTATACAATACTTAACAAGGATTTACAAAATTAACAACTTCCTACTTACAAAACACGTTCGATATGATATCCACCAATATCTGTTAACATCTGGAAGCGTAAAATTACATGCACAACTGTTGAGAGCAAACTATAACGGGAAATGTTACGCGCATGAGATGCTAGGCTATCTTTCAATTCTGAGACAAATGTAATGAGATCACAACACACCTTGAAGTATACTTACAATACAAAGATACAGGTATTCAAGTCTTACGATTTGAGAGGCCAAGCTACAAGGAAATGATGATTGCGATGTCACGAGAATGGCGGTGGAGCACAACAGACCATGTGTGGAGGACCATTATCTAGCATAAAATTGTTCAAGTGACAAGTGATAGATCATGCGACAGGACCCGCGGCGCTAAGCTCTTCGAAAAGAAAAAGAACCCAAAATGAATGAATAAGTAAAGCCGCCCCAAACCATTACATTCGATGAGTAAGTATAACAGTATTTATAGATATTCATGAAGATTTGTTGTAGTTCAAATATGACAGCTTTGTGTGTTAAATGCACCATCCAGATGGAAGTGGGACTGGTCCGTCCACAAAATGTTCCATGCTCATTCATTTAAGAGCTCAAATTGCGCAAGAAACTGCAGTGGAAAGGTTTGTTGGTTATTAATTTCAGCTGGTAACAGCGGATGTGCAAGCGGCAATTTATAGGAATAGTAACGTAACATCTTTCGAACTATCTTATGAATCGTGGAAAGTGGTTGGTCAACATTTTCTGCATACGCCGAACACTATTGCTGCACATGAATAGTGTTCTCGTCTTCCCCCATTTGCATCGCTACATCATCCACTACCTCTGCCGCGACACACCGTCGTCCTCTTCTTGGTCGAATGGACAGTGATCCGGTCAAATTTTTTAAAACCTTGAATGTTGATGGACCTTTTCGTAACTTCTTCAAAGACCTAAATTTCCGCAATAGCAAAGTCACCGTTTTTATAAAACACTAATAATCTTCCTTGACTTGGAAACAGGTATGACTGAGATTCAACTATTGGATTTTTATATTGCGTGTCCTACTGCATGAACGTGATTAATATGATTACGGTACTGACATATGCTATAAGAATTATCGGTTTTTGGAAAAAAATTTTGCTAAATAAAATTCTCATTATTGCATTATACCATTACACAATTTTTATGAAATTGTGTAGCATAATATTTGATACAGAAGTCTCGTAAATGTGAACTTTAATAATGGAAACCCTGTATTTTTCATTGTTGGAATGAAATTCCATTGGAAGATACATATCATTATTGGGATGATCTATTTTCATTGTTTCTTCAAATATTGAATTACGTATTTTCTTCCTCTGTACAAAATTCAGAGAAGAAGATTCACTAACATTTACTTGAAGGATAAGTACTGGGAAAGATAAGACATTACAAGATTATCTGGTCAGCTGCGTTTTTAAGGCTACTATGACTTCATGGAAATCGACTCCATTAAGAAGTTTGCTATTCACAATAAGCTGAATAGTTGTAAGTTATTTAGGAAAGATGTCTGAAACTCTCAATGTCTATTACAATTTGGGGTTTTAAAATCTTTTGTAAAAAATATCAAGAAGATCAAACCATGCATAAAAGTTTAAGGAAATTTAACACAATCAATATTCATGGCTAACCAATGGGGTGCCACAGGCTCTGAGAAAAGAGATAAAGTAGATTACCTCTGTCAATTTTGCTCAAGGCTAATTTTCAGTTCAAACAAATGTCGCGATAAGCTTTGATTGACAATTTAACAGATGTCTTCCAACAGCATAATCTAGTAACTTTTCCTGACTTACCGCTTGTTTTATTTAACGTCTATTTTTTAATCAATAAAATACGAAATTCTTTTTTTAATCTTTTCAAAGAGACTTTGAAATAAGTTTTTGATCAAATTCGACAGCGAAACAGCTTATAAAAATTCAATGCACCATCCTCCAGTCAAGAATTAACACTTTCCAACAGCAGTTGACATATTTGCTCATGTATTATATCGAAAATAATGTTTAGAATGTATGTCGTCTTTTTGCTTTAAGCGTGTGCTGTTCACAGATTGCAAGTTTGTTGTGAAAAAATGGTTTATTCCTTAGAACAGAAAATTTTCCTGGTGTTGGAATTCCAGTGCCTAGAACACAGTGCTGTTGCAACAAGACGAAATTTTCAAAGGAAGTTTAATGAAAACCAAATGACCGAAAAGCGATACAAGAAAGGATCTGTTTGAAAAATTTCAACGGACTGGGAACGTGAAGGATGAACGTGCTGGAAAGGTAGGGCGACTGCGTACACAATCACAGAGGGCAATGCTCAGCTTGTGCAACAGGGGATCCAACAGCGGCCTCGGGTTTCCATTCCCCGTGTTGCAGCTGCGGTCCAAATAAAGCTAACGTTCACGTATCGTTTCATGCAGCAAGAGTTTACACCTCTATCCATACAAAATTCAAACTCGGCAACCTCTCAGCGCTGCTTCCATGAATGCACGAGAGACATTCGCTAACGACATGGTGCAAAGGATTGATGATGGCGATATCCATGCGGGCAGCGTTTGCTTTACTGGCGAAGCTTGTTTTTACCTGGACGGCTGTGTCAATAAACAGAACTGGCGCATATGGGGAACCGAAAAACCCATTTTGCAGTTCCATTGTCCCTGCATCCGAAAAAAGTAGTGGCTTGGGCCGCCATTTCTTCCAAAGGACTCATTGGCCCATTTTTCAGATCCGCAATGATTACTGCATTCTTCGTGAATTTGTGGCGGTACAAAATGAGGACATTGCGAATACCTCGTGGTTTATGCAAGATGGTGCCCAGCCACATCGCACGGCCGATGTCTTTAATTTCCTGAACAAACATTTCGATGGTCGTGTGATTGCTTTGGATTATCCCACACATACAGGAAGCGGCGTGAATTGGCCTCTGTATTCGCCATACATGAACCCCTGTGACTTCATTCTGTGGGGACACTTGAAGGACCAGGTGAGCCGCCAAAATCCAGAAACAATAGAACAATTGAAGCATGTGAAGTCATCCCGCCTGAGACGTTTACACGGGTTTCTGCTCATTTCATTCTGAGACTACGCCAAGTTATTGCTGCGCATGATGAAAATTTGGAAAATATCGTAGTTTAGATTTTTTCCAGACTGCAGCGTCATCTGTTGTTGAAAATTGTAACTAATTTCGCAAGTTTGTCTGCCTGAAAATTTACTGTTGTCCCAAGCATATTGCAACAAATGGTGTATTTCTATCCCTGCACGTTTAGTTTTTATTGATTTTTCAAATACATCGGTCATTTTTGAAACACCCGGTACATATATACAACATTCGGTAATTATTTCAAAAATTAATATTACTACAGGAGTGTTAAGATGTCTAAATTGTGAATATTTATTATTCAAGTGATCAAATTTTTGATGGCTATAAGAAAAAAAAAGGGTTAGGATATTTTTAAAGCAATTGTTTTCTTTAAGCGATATTTGATTTTATAAAGTAAATAAAAATAATCTACATTCGTAAGCATTTTTTTTCAGTCTAATAATAAGATATAAATATGTGAAGTTTTCTAAAAATCACCTCTAAACTTCAATCCTTCCAGAAAAACTAATTTTTGAAAGTTTTCAAAAATTAGGCCCCAGTGGGGTGAATTAGATTAAGCGATATCGGAACATTCATCTCGGCAGCAAACGAGAAAGCTAGGTTCTCTTTAAGTAAGAACAGGTGGTTATATCAATAAATTCATGAGCTCCATGGGTTGCTGCCAAGAAAGGAATGCTGACTTAAGGAAGATGCTGAAATATCTATATCCGGGAGAGATGAAACTGTCATGTTGTCGCAACAATAAGCAAAAATAGCTTAATTTGAAATTTATTTCTAAGAAGCGGTCTTTTGTAATAGTTACACATGAATGCATAAAAGGTCATTCTAAAATCATTTATTTTTAGAGATGAATCAGGATGAATCAGAACATCATTTTTACCAGTTTGTGAACTTAAGAGTTCGTATAAGCAAATTGGGTAAATCGAATACGAATTTTTAATAGTATGATATAAGGTAACAAAAGTAACTAATACATAACACATTACAGGTCATACGCAGCTTTGAGAGATGCAATAACAAATGGAACAAAGATGCATTGATAGCTATTAATGCTGCATAGCGCAAGTATTCAAGGTGTTTGCCTACGTTCTGCCGCTGATGTGGTGTGGAAGTTTGGAGAGAGTTTGCCAGCTCAAGCGTCGTTTTCGTTATCTGACTGCGTTTCAAAATTACAAGGTACGTCCTAAAATAGCTCTAGTGTTGCTTTAAAATGGGACGTTGATATAACTAAACTAATTAAAGTGTTTGCCAACTTTATATGCACTTTGCATGTTACTATTTATGCAATTGTTCTGTCGAGCTATTATAAATTTACACATTGTTAAATCTAGTTTGAGCACTTTTTCTGTTTCACCCGCTTCTTTTATTTAACTTACTGAGTGCCTAAGAGCTCCTTTTAACTTCGCTCTTCAGCTTCTTTTTCACCCTTTGCTTTTGCAAAGATGACCTTTTTGTGCGTCCGTCTAACCATTAAAATGTTTAGCAATTCTAACTGTCTAATCAATGAACGTATTGCGAATGCAAAGTTAGTAGCTGGAAAATTTGCTCGTCTAGACGTGATAACATTATCTCGAATTTCATTTGACTTTGTCTCGCCTTCCATTGTATAATTTCCTCTTTCGTAAATTGTATGGTCTTCTTCGAAAATTAAAACTATGACTACTAACACCAAACAATAAAAGAAATATTTTTAAAAAGTTGAATGCAAATATTAGCAATAACTTCTAACTGGTCTCGAAGTGAGAATATAACGAATCAGTATAAAACTGTAGATCTCAGCTAACTGACCTTAGCTAAAATCCAGCAAAAAAAAAAAAAAAAAAAAAAAAAAAAAAAAAAAAATGGAAGCTTACGATCTTATTATTAATTTTTATCCGTGTTTAGTTTTATTCCCACATAGATTAATCAGTCAATTTATGCATTAAAAAAACCTTGCAAATTCTCCAAATGTCAAAATAGAAGTTGAAATTTGCACTTTCGGCAATGACGCAGATCAAATGAGGAGGGTCACACCGCAGAGCGTTGCAGATGGTGATGAACGATTCTACACACTTATTGTTGTTATTTTAAAAGAAATCTGCATTCATCCATTGTTTATAATTGATTTAGTTTGGTATTTGCGGAATTGTCATTTAAGAGCAATAGAATTTTTATTACCAGCAAGAAAGTGAACAGATAAAATGTAAATTTAAGGAAGTCGTTAAATAATTCGACTGCATTTCGAAGAACAGCCGATATTATTCAAAGAAGAATCGGAACTACTGAAATGTCAACCATTTCGATCAAGCATTTTTTATATTATAATCAAATAATTGAGCAATGTATAATGAAACATACTTCATATTTAATTAAAATCTCATTTAGAAACATTTGTGTATATTATAGGAAATTAAAATGACAGCAACACACGCTAATCACTTCAGTATTTTTCAGGATATTTCGAATAGTTTTAAATTCGTATCGACAGCTATGCCTTAAGTGTAGAAATATGTGATCGTAAATTTATTCCATTTCAGAGGCATCGTATGGCGCTTTCATTAGACTCATTATCTGGAACCAATTATTTTTAGAAATATTTATATTTTGTGAGAATGCTAACCAATAGCTGCAGATAATCTTAGCGAATTTAGAAAGTAGCCTCGAGAAATTTACGTGCGGTAAAGTCTACCAATACTGGCGGATATCTGGATTTATGGTCCATTGGGACCGTTAATGTTGATAGAGAAGGCATTCAAGTTTCTAACAATACTCTTTTAAAACTGAATCGTCTAGGGGTAGAAAGTTTTCAAAAGAATAAACTACCAACAAGAAGTAAATCTTTTAGTACCTCTAAATTCTTTTCAAGGTTTTCCTGTTCTCGAAAAATAAAGGAAAATTGTTTTTAGGTTTCCTTATTTCCCGCCGTGATAAGTATTATGCTATCCTCGAAAATCTCTCTGCTCTGCAATATAGGTTTTTATATATTAATGCAAGAAGTATCCAGGTTAAATGGAAGAATATAGAATGCAGGAACAAATAATAGCAGAGAACGAACATTACATTTAATTTTCGATCTCATGGCGCACTATATTATCGGTATTCGGTCAGTATATTTTGTTCAAATGAGTATTACATGGTTGCAAAGCCTATGCAATATTTTCCAATATAAAGTGCTTTCATGAATAAGGATGAATTTTTTATTAAGGCTATGGTGGAGTTTACGATATTACTCATCAGATTATATCCCAAGAGGTTATTGATTAAATTAAATTATTTCAAATATATAAAGATATACTTTTAATAACTGATTTTTCCATCCAGCTTCTAATGAACTGGAATGTCAAGATCGTAATATATGTTTACTTGATTGCAATGTGCAATTTTAATAATTCTAAGGTTTAGATATCAATAAATCCATTCTTTTAATCAAATCTGATCTTTTATATAAGGGGAAACAAATTCGAACCTTTTGTAAAGATGCAAGATTTCGTATATCGCTTTAAAATGAGAATAAGAACATGATTGCGACTGCAATTAGTAATGATCTTCCTTTTCACATACATAATTTTTATCAAATTCTTCTGCCTTGAAAAGTATGTTGTAAAAACTTACGTTACAGTAGGCTGTCTGTTTTTATTATCTTATGCTGAGTAACATTTTTAGCATGCTCTATTTAAATTAGTAGATCATTTTCAAGGTTCACGAAGACTCTTTTAAGACGGAATATATAATTTTAGGCCAATATTAGAAGACCCTGGTAATTTGTTTCCAAACTGTCCCTCCACCCGCCCACCCCAAAATGCGCTTGATTTGTGTGTAAATGTATAGGAGAAAGTGCGGTGACACTTTTCCTATACTTTCCTTCCTTTTTCGACAGCGTAATGCGCAGGAAATAATCCTGGAACCTCTGCATTTACGAAAATTGTTAACAAATACTTGGAGGAAGGCATATATGTTAGAAGAAGCCTTCTCGCCTTCTAATATTTTATTTTTATTAGAGCAAGATTATAAGGAAAGAAATCTTTTTTTTTTTTTTACAAACTTGGGCCTCTATTTTTAAGGTAAATTTATTTTCAAAGTAATAAAAATAACTTGATCTACAAATATTGTCAAATCTAGTATTTTTCATTAGAATAAACCATTATGTTAGTCAATTTATCAGCAAAATAAGACATGTTGTATAAATAAGACATTCTGAGTGGTGTAATTCCACGCAACATGGAAATTGGTATTTTTCTGTACAAAAAAAAAAAAAATGCTTTACCTAATGTGTATATGTAAATTTGATATAGCTGGAAATTATATATGATCTATTTAAAAGGGATTTTTTACAGGGATCTATATCATCATAAAAGGCACGACAACTATAAACCATGTCGCCTATTTAAAATAGAAGTAAGTAGAAAGTGACTTAAAAATGTAGAAGTAAATTTGAAAAGTACAAATGAAACGAAAACCAAATTTACAATTTAGAAGGAACCGAATAACACTTGAGATTTCCTTTCCTTAGAATATTGAGAAACTGTAAATAACATCACAATAGTTTGTGCTGCCAACGCTGCCGGAATCTTAACTTAGAAAACTGGTAAGGAGTTTCATTTCGTATTTGCTCTGATGGAACTTTTAAATATTGTTGTGGACTATTAAACTATTGAAAGCTATACCAAAAGTAATACCGTGCAAAGATAATTTTTAGAAAATGGGTGATTTTGAAAAAAAAAAGGATCTGGCTGGTCGCTCCTTCTTCACGCTTAATGGTTGCACTAAAAAAATACTGAAATTTCGTCATTACTAAATTTACTATAATAGCAATGTGCGTGGAATTCCCTTAATCTCCCTTATAAGGCCAGTGGAGGATTAAGTAATTTGAGGGCCGCAGGTAATGCATATTATAGCTCCTCTTTTTTTTAACAACTAATCAATTTAATTTCTCATTTCAAAGCTTTTCCAACTCAATCAATATTTTAATAATTTTGTAAAGCTATTGATATGTTTTTGTTTATTTTTAGCAATGTATGCTATGAATAATATGATTAAATGAATGAAAAGCTTAAAAAATTATTAACAATTAGTTTTAAGGTTTTCTTGCTTACTTTCTTGCTTGCTCTAGATAGAATATAAAAGAAATTCTAAATAGAATATAAAAGAAGGGAATTGTCTGTTTAAAATTTTAACTTGTAAAATATTCGAAACAGAGAAGAAGCATTCTTAAATGAGAGAAAAATAAGAACAAATGTTATTTGAAATTGCGATTAGCATAGTTCATTAACAATTAATATTCCTGTTTCTCAATAAAAACACACACAAAAGAACATATAAGGAATGGAAATAAAATCCTTGCTAGTTTTTGCAGCAACTACTACTGGTTGAAGTGTGTAGAGTAGGTGGATGATAATTATTATTGAATTGATTAGTAATTTGCTAATGCACCCGTGGATCAAAATTCTTCACAGCCTACCTCTTTTTGTTCTGTTTTTACAATTTTGATGATCATCTGCGCAAAAGATGACAGAAGCGTTAGAATGATGTCTCTAGAAGCACTTTCCCGGGCCTTGCGCACCTTGTACGCCGGTTGTGACCCGAAACGATTTCGAAAAGAACACCCCACCGTTTTTCTGAATGGCACCTAAATTTATTTTTCCGAAGCAGCAAATTTGTCAGCAAACACTCGGAGGGCCTTATCACGCACTTTTCGAAACACTCTTCTTTAAGGGACCGGCCTGTTTCCCATCATTTATTACTAAACCTCTGCTTCGAATACACAGATTCACTGCTCTATCTCGTAATGGAACGTTATTTTTTTCACTCCTATTGAGGAATATGTGTTGAGAGATTTATCTCTCCATATTTCTTGTGTTTTCGTGCATTGCAAGGAAAAAATCTCTGAAACCATCTGTTATTGAAAGAGATTGGGTTCCATTCCTTCCTTGAAAGAGATGGATGAATTATTCTGGGAAAGGGAGATATCCACTGCATTTTTTGTTGAAACAAAAGAAAAATCATCCTTTTCTGGAGATTTTGAACTACTTAGAGGAATGCTCTTTGTTTCGCTCACTTTGGATGGATAATGGATTTAAGTATTAAGAAAATGCGCGAGAATAAGCGTGCTAGGTAATCTATTACAGGAAGGAATTCACGATTTATTGTAAAGCAAGACAAATATTTTTTTAGTATACAAAAGTTTTCAGGAAAGAAAAGAATAAGCTTAGAATTTTCCTGAATTCATACTGATTGAATATGTATTTTCCTTCCTAAATATATGCACCTCAAATTGAATAGTCTTGTATAGTAGTCGAGGATATATCGAAAAAAAGTTCACTATTTATTATATTAAAAATTATAATACAACCGTAGTACATGGAAAAAATGTATCGCGATCCTTAATGCAACGAATATACTATAATTTATATACTATAATAATAAATATACTATAATTTCCTAGGTTAGTCTTTTTAATATGCTAGAGGAACAACAATGAAAACCGAATTTATAAATCGTAAATTCAATTTATTTCAATTATATTCCAGTTTTAGAAAATACGAGGAATGTTTTTAGACAGGCTTTGTAATTAGGAATTTCGGCCAGGTGACTCTCTCCCTTCCAAACTTCAGCACCACATCTGAATAGGAAGACATTAGGCCCACAATGTCCAATTTAGCTTGCACTATATTCACATACGCAGAAAATCGCCAGCGAAATCGTGTCCAGGACACTTGAACCTTTCAGTCCCGTGAACGTGACGCTACTAAAGATTTCAGCCCTTGTAAATCCCTGGAGTTTACTTGAACACATTGTAAAATCAGAAATCTGAGAGGCAGAACAAAATGAATTCTAAACAAAGGGAAACAGAACGGAGCATAAATATGGTGTAGTATAGTATATAATGGAGTGCCTTTCATTACTTCTAATGCCTTGCTATTCAAAAATTATGAATATTTCTCACATTTCGAATTAGATTAGATGATTTAAATAATTCTGTTTTAAAAGAATAAGAGAAGTAGAATGAAAAAAAATGCTAGGTGAAATATTTGATGTTATTAGGAATTAAAATTCTTTCATATATATATATATATATATATATATATATATATATATATATATATATATATATATATACAGGGTGTTTATAAAGTCCCGGACCCATTTTGATGTTTAATAACTCATAAAATAATAAAGATATAAACAAACTTATGGCATTTATTGATGGAATAACTCATATATTTTCCTTTTCAGGTTTGAATATTTTTACTTTTGTAAATATCGTCTGCGCGTGTGGTTAATTTCAGATAATTTCATTTTCCAGTCTAAATATCTGTACTTTTCTAAATATTGTCCGCTTATTAATTGCATTTTTCTCTCTTTTGTTTTTGGCAACTATTGCAATGTTATGTTTACTTTTGATGTGTTTGTTCTATGTAGTACTTTTGTATGTGATGTTTTATTCGAGCGGATATTAAGGAGAATGCATACACCACAAGAGAAAGTACAGATTTTATGGTGGTTCATAGAAATGAAATCGATAGTGCAAGCACAGAGAAATTTCAGAAGAATTTACCAAAAAGATCCTCCATCCAAAAACAGCATCTTGGAAAGAAAATTTTTGGAAAAATGGTGGAAAAAGAATTTTTTAGAAATTGGAAGTATCGAAGATAAGAAACGTTCCAGACGTCCTTGCACAAGTGATTTTGATGTTGAGCGTGTCAGAGAGACATTTTTACACAATCCTAGAATATCTGTGAGATCAGCGGCAACAGAATTGGATATGCCAATTTCGACGGTGTACAAGGTTATTAAGAAAAAATTAAGACTGCATGCATACAAAGTTCAAATTGTTCAAGTTTTGGAACCGAACGATAGGCCTAGGAGGATGGCCTTTGCAACAGATATGATAAGAAGGATAGAAGATGCTGCTGATTTTCTGAAGAGCATAATGTTCTCCGATGAAGCATCCTTTCATGTTTCTGGCATTGTTAATCGCCATAATGTGAGCAAATGGCTCTGTGGATGCCGACATGCTTGTCGCTACCTGGCGTGAAATTGACTATCGACTTGATATTCTCCGTGCGACGAAGTGGGCACACCTGGAAGTTCATTGACAAGGGTCATGAAACTTTTTGAGTCTATTTAACCATTTATGTTATTAATTTAAATCTATCTTTATTATTTTATGAGTTATTAAACATCAAAATGGGTCCAGGACTTTATAAACACCCTGTATATATATATATATATATATATATATATATATATATATATATATATATATATATATATATATATATATATATAATCTTTCCAATCTGCAAACTACATTTATATAAAGTGCTGCAATATACAAAGTTCTTTAATAGTCTAAAACGTTTTCAAGTTATATTTATAATTTCAATTGAATCAAAAGGTATCTAACTCATTTTGGCCATATGTCATATGTTGTTATATAAATATAGCAATTGCAAATTTTATTCACAAATCTGAAGTAAAAGAAAGGCTGTCTTCGTTCGTGTAATTAATATAAACTTGTTTTCAAGGTTGGCTAAATTGCTACTTTAAAACCAATTAAAATATAGTTAAAAAGGTATAATAAAATAAGAAAGAATTTAAAAAATAGTTGTAGAGTTATTCAAATTGTAAAAAAAGCATCATTTTGGTTCGTTTCTATTTATTGAAATTTCATTAATTTTTGTGCTTTAAAAGTTGACAGTATTTTTTCTAATGTCTCATTCAATAAGTGTGCAAATTTAATTGAATTTTGCCGATTTTTTTCAGGGCAGAAATGAATCGCATAGAGATACGGGTGCATAATCACAATAATTTTGGTTTATAAAAAGATAAATTTTTTTAACGATTCAAAAGAACAAATTCAAATTTTTTTTGGGATGTTACTGAAATCAACAGTAAATCGTTAAAACAAATCAATATCATTTCTGGAAAATTAAACTGAATCCACAGCTTCTTTTTAACTCAGAAAAGCCAAGTCAGTATATTCGCAAATCTTTATTTTACTGTCAAAAATTTAATGCTCTCGAAAAACCTACGATTTCTTTCGATTTGTTACAAAAAAGAAGTGTTTAGTGGAATTCTTTTTTTTTTTTTTTTTTCAAACCTGGAAACAAAATGACATCGATTTTATTGAAAAAGAAGGAAAACGCAGGCAGAAAATTAAGGCAACCATTCCTTCCCCAGTAAAAGCAATGATGTGTGTGTGCCTGCGGTAAGTAAAAGCTTCCATCCTCGCATACATCATTAATTTAGTTCAATAGAAGGAAATGGGGAGAAAGCTTTGAATATTATCTGTTGACAATATATCACGGGCAAGAACAAAATGGCATTGTGTGTGAGTTCTTTTATTTCCCGTGGAAGAATTTGCTTCTGAAAATACTTCTTTTTTCGAATTCGGAGGTCTCTTTGGGAACTGTTTGAAAAATTTAGAATTATCGATGAAAGGATTGAATGAGTAAAAAGGATACATTTAGAAACATTGATAGCAGAATTCTAAATTTTTATTTTCGCAAAGATTGATTGAATTTTGTAGACTTTTTTAATTGTTGGAAAGTTTGTAATGAAGTTACTGAAGCGAAACAATTTCCTATCACAACCATTTTTTCTTTGAATGGTTTAATTAATACCAAGCACCGGTCAATGAAAATTCAAATATTGTAGCATAATTAATGTATTTTGTTGTGATTAATTAATCTGAAATATAACATCATTTATTTGACAATTTGAACTATTCACTTGCGAAAAAATAAAGGGAAAATTGAATTACTTCGAAAATTAATGGTAATGGTAGCTGGTAATTTTTTTAAAAGTAATATTTCAAAATCATGGCATATATTCAAATTTCTGACATATATTGTGTCCTGAATTTTTAAACACATAAAATGGGATTAAAATAAATAGCTTTTTTTAGATTTTACACTTGAAACTAGTTTCTAAAAAGGATACAACTATTAATAAAATCTGTGTATTTTCCCATAACTTCACAAATGTAGTAAAACGATATTAAAATAAAGCTTTTTGAATAAATATTTAATAAATAATTAATATGCTTTTGCATTTCATGTTAAAATAAAATAATTTTCCCCTTTGACTGAAAAATAGGATCATAATATGCATGTTTCTATTACTCAAAAAAGGTTTGAAAATTTTATTTAAATACTTGCATTTAATATTGTATTGAAGTTTTCAGATAAGACTTTAGTTACACAAATCTAATTATTTTATGTTTTTATGTTTTATTTTTATCTTTCATTAAAAAAGTTTTTTCAACGATATTAAAAAAAACAACCTTCGTTTAAAAGCTTTTCTTTAAATGCCCTCTAAATTAATCTGCAAGCAATTAGGGAATCTGCGGACGAAACAAAGAATAGGAAGAATGTGTGTTATTGATATCTTATTTATTAAAAACTTAATTCAAGAGTGTCTTTATTTAATTTTCATTTTGGAGGGTAACTTTTTAAAATTTTATTTAAATGAACCAAACATAAATGGAGGGAATAAAAAAAGAACGAGAGTTACTGTGCTTAATGTAAAATATTCCTTGCTTATTACTTTTTTGTAATTTTATGAGAGTTAAATTTCATTTATTGTTCTGAAATTTTTTCTGAAGATTAACTAAATGTTTTGAAACAGTTTCTATGAATTATTTTTTCAAAAAATATATTCTGCATTTCATGGTAAAAATATAAAATGAAGAAGCAGTTTAATGTATTCTTAAGAATAATTTCATCTTGAAAAAGCAATATTAATGAAACATAAATTTAGTTTGTATTCGACAAAATTAAAAATGACAAAATTAGGAGTGCTAAATCTAAATCAACTTTAACAATTCAAAAATGGGTCGACTCCGTTAATAAGTGCAAAAAATTTACAAAATGTTAAATTAAAATCACATTTAAATTCAACATTTTAGCGAGAATATTGTTTAATACTTTTAAAAGAATCTGAATAATTGAATAAATTATTTTACGTTTTGAATACAGTTAAGACAAATATTCTATTTCCCGCATACATTAACGCATTCCGCAGTCGAGTGTGCATTAAACGCTAACATGACTCTACTTAATTAGCAGCACTTTCGGAAATTCTCAGAGTTTACTTAAAACTTGGGAACTCTTGCATGTTCAGAAGTTTGTTCGAACCATTTACTTCCGTTCCATTAATTCTAAGGTGTACGCGCAGAGTAGCTCTTGAAACTTAAAATGACTTTAAGAATTCAAGTAATAATTTGTTTAATTTTAATATTTAGACTAATCTTTATTCCTATTATTTAGGCATAAAAAAATTCTGTAGAAAACTGAGGCACTGAGGGAGAATATAAATGAAATGCTAAACTTTTTAACGAACAAAAGTTTTTGCTAATTTAGGAATAATTTTTCTTAATAATTTAAGGGTGATCATTATAAATTATCCTCATTCTTCATCCTTAATCATTCATCATCGATATGCATCATTACAATGTTTAACAAGTTAAGATTTTTATTATTATACATGAATTGTAAAAGAATAAAAATGGCTCTTGAATTAAAAAAAATAAACTGGATTTTTTGGATTAAAAAAAAATTAAAATGGCTCTTTTATTGCCTCAAAACAATGAATTTATATATTTTAAATCATATATAAAGTGATGCTCCTCAAATAGCACATAAAGTATATATAATATCAAATAATAATTCCTATCTAAAAGCCAAGCGGATCATTGTAATGAGTCCCCCGTAGATTACCAGATTGTTTATTGGACTCAAATATCTTTATATCAAATAATTTGTAAGCATAAAATTAAATTACCAGCTCTTAATACAAAAAGAGAAAAGGTCGACTTTCCTCAATATTTCACCTCAGTACTTTCATTTATAATTATTTTGAATGGTCATTTTGATTTCTCCTACTATGATAAATTATTAAAGTGAATGTGTATTCAAATGTAATTAAATAATGGTAGAATATATGCCATTTTTCAAAGGTATTCATTATTGAATGTATAATAATGGGGAGGGAAGTTTTCGATAAACATTATTACTAATATATAAAGGTGAAGAAATAGTAACTATCTTGAAATGATAATAATCACCTGTAGCGAAACTTTTATACTTAGATTTTCCTGATTTAATAGTTATGTGATGCACATAAAGTGACACAAAATTCATTTAAATAGAGTGTAAATAATATAACTTTTCCGTCATTTTGAACATCTACCTGCTTACAGACTTGAATTTTTAAGCGCATAAGATCCTGACGGAAATAAGTAGACTCTTTGTAGTCTACAAAACAATAAATGAATAGTAAACCGATGGGACAATAAACTTTTAAATATATTAACCAGTAAGTAGTAAAATAAATATAATTATATGGTACAATGATTTTTCAAGAAGTGAGTTTCCAGAGTTCAAAATGATACTTGACTTATATCTGCTTCTGCTCTCTCTTCAATCAGCCATTGTCCGTATTTGAGCCATAATTAATAATATCGTTAAGATTTAACAATTATATAAGAATAATAGCAAATTATGTCCGTGATCTCAATGCGAAGAAAGGCGAAACACTGAAAGGAAACATTATTATTTTTAATTTATTTAATCAGTCGGAAAAATGAGATTATAAAAATAAAGTAATGAAGTCATGAGATAAATCTTTTTTTTTTTTAATTATATACCTAAACGAGCGATGTCATTGAATGACACAAAGGGTTTTTGATAAAAAATAAGAAAAGTGGATCGATGAAAAATTTCACATAATAATGGAAACAATTTTATATTTTATTAGCCTCAACTTTGCATCAGCTGGTATGTTAGGATTACGTTTTTAAACATTTGGTACAAAGTAAGACATGCTGCGCCATACATAAGATTCCTGATTGAAAAAAATCGCTCTGATAGTAAAAATAAATAAAAAAAAAAGTTAAATGAAATGAAGTGAAGCACACGGCGTATTCAATAACAATGTGGGTAGTAAGAAAAATTAAAATTCTATTCATCAATGACATTTTTCCCCAGCCATTCCAATTTGGAAACAGAAACGAATAAAGCAATGACAATTAAAATCAGGATATTCGATTGAACTGAAATCTACGTCATTATGATCGCCATAACAAAAGAAAGAGAGCCGCGGCTTGGTTAGACAAATGCTCCACTCTGAAGCTGCGCGAAGGTCTGTTTCCGCTTGGAACTCTCGTCATTGTGAAACATATCAAGAGACGACGATGGTATCCAGACCGGCATGGCATTTCCAATGGTTAGACTTTGAAGGCGGGAAAATATTGAGCTCCGATGCATTTAACACTTACTAGCCCCGTATGCATGGCGAACTTTCGATAGAAACTGGTTTCCTAAATTTTCTGTATCGAAAACAAGACAACAATCACATCAAACCCTCGCGCCTAAAATATAGTTCTTTATTTTAATAGTTTACTGTTCTAGTAAATAACCCTACAATATTACTGCATTTAATAAAATTTATTGATTTGTCGCAAGTCCCAAACTTCTTCCTATCTTGTATCATTTTTTTTTATCAACCATCATAATGTGAGTACAAAATATGTGTTTTAGATGCGAGTTCTAGGATTTAGAGCGACATAAGAAATAGGAAAAAAATATTAAAATCTTTTTCAATATCACGATTTCTACTCATTGGTATAAACAAAAAGAAAGATAGATCATTAGCAAATGAAAGGTAATAAAAAACTTTGCAAAAGTGGATGCAACTACTAATTTAAATGTCAAAGGAAATTCTAGTGTCTTCTATAAGCACAGATGTTAAAATGGGACTTAGATCTCTCTTTATTCCTTTATCTTTCACTTGAAAATCAATTATTATTTGTTTGTACATTTATTTCAGTATGAACTGTTTTGATGATAAGAAGTGCGCTGGTTGTCATTCTTATTCTTAATTATTCTTACATATGATGCAGATTGTTGTAATATTTTATACAACGGATTACCAAATTTTAAGGAATGGAAACAATATATATATATATATATATATATATATATATATATATATATATATATAATGACATGCTTTCGTGGTTTTTGCAACTATAATATAACAAAAAATTAAATTAAAAAGTTGCAATATGGAGCCAAGATTCATTTAACAAAGAGAAAGCAGAAGAATAATTGAAGAAAATGCATTTTTCGTAGATCTTTTGTTTCTCCATCGTTCTGTTCTCTCATGCAGTTCCTTCTGAGATGGCGGCAGCCTTTGTTCTCTCCTGTCCTTTTCAATTTGAGTTCGGAATTTTGAATGCGAGGATGTGTCGCACTCTTGTCTTGTTTCGCTTCAAATCCGTCTTTTCACATCAGCATTGTAAAATGGATTTTACATCTTTCCTATTGAAATGTTACCCTTTCATTACGCTCTTTACATTTTTAATACTACAGAATAGTATTATACTTGCTTTGTAATTACTCGCAAAAATAAATGATATTTATAAAGTGATATGCGATGTAAAGAGATATGGAATTAAAATCAACAGACTTTTTCGACATACACGCACACAAATAAAGCGCTTTTGAATAATAGAAATATATTTGTATTTCTAATCTAATCATATATTTTCCGATCTGGATAATAAAGAAATAACTTTACTTACACATCAAGAGTTAAATTTGCACATTAGAGTAAATACAGAAATAGTTTTTTAAATGTCAATTACCGTTAGTAAATACAGGTTTTTGCAAATAATGCAACAATTTTTTCTGCAAATAAATACTAAGGTGTGTTTCAAATTTTTAGGGACACCATATAAAAACATAAAATCGAAATAATTTTTACCTAATATCTGTAAAAACTTCTCTGAAAAACATGAAAAATTAAATATAATAAAAAAATCTAAAATAATTAAATAAATATCAATGCTAATAAAAGAAGAAATTACAAAAAAATGCCAAATTTGTGTTTCAAATTTTTAGGGACAGCTAGATGAGATGGTATATAAATTCAAGTTAAATCTTTATTATTGCTCATTTTCATTTACTACCAGTTGTTTTAATAACTTAAAAAGCTTATATTGAAAACGTCCTCGTTAGTACTTAATTTTTTGCCGAAGAAATATGGCTAAAAGGAAATGGTTATCAGATCTTGAAAAAGGCCAAATAAAAGCTTATTACAGCGAAAAAAGTCTTTGAGAAATATTGCAGCCCTCATAAAATGTTCCAAACGTGCTGTGGAAAATTATGTGAAGCAGTAAAATGTGAAATCAACTGCCATTCAAAAGCGAGGACCTAAGCCAAAGCTCGATTCACGTACCCGCAGGAGAATTATTCAGAAATGTGTAAATGAAAAATCATCAGTACGAAAAGTAACAAACGAATTGAAACTGATATGTTCTCACACTACTGTTTGGAGGTCAATCAAGAGCAATAAAAACATGAAATATGTGAAAAAGGCTTGCAAACCACCACTTGCCAAACAACACAAATTACAACCTTTATTCTGGGCAAAGGAATACATGCATTTCAAAGATGAGTGGATAGAAGTCATGTTCAGCGACGAGAAGAAGATTAATCTAGATGGGCCAGACGGTTGGAGATATTACTGGCATGATCTAAGAAAAGAACCAGTGATTTTCTCCAAAAGGCAAATGGGTGGTGGATCTGTTATGATTTGGGGAGCGTTTAGCTTCAATGGTACATGCGAACTGGCATTTGTGAATGAAAGAATGGATTCTGATCGATACCAAGAAATGTTGCAAACACATTTACTTAATGCAGGACTTGAAATATGTGGTCCAAATTGGACTTTTCAATAAGATAATGCATCTATCCACAGCTCAAAATCAACAAAAAAGTGGTTTAGAGATAACAATGTGAAAGTTATGGATTGGCCAGCTAGAAGCCCTGATCTAAACCCCATTGGAAATCTATGGGGTCTTTTGGCAAGAACAGTTTATGAAGGAGGGCGTCAATTTTATTCGAAAATGCAACTTCAACAAGCAATAATGAAAGCTTGGTGTTCTCTGGATCCAACACTTCTTCAGAACCTAATATATTCCATCCCAAACAGAATATATGATATCATCAGAAAAAATGTTGCTAATATTGAACGGTAAAAAAGTTTAATTTGAAGTTTTGAAGCTTTTAATTCCACTGTCCCTAAAAATTTGAAACACAAAATTTGTGCTGCTCTTTTGTTTAGTTATTTCAAAGTTGAAATTTATTTGTGTAATCTTTATTTGTTTAATCTAAATTATCTTACAATATTTATTTTTGTTATTATCTAACTTGTTTCAGAAATAAATGTCAAATATTTATTATTCACGCTTTTATTTTCATTTTTATTAGTGTCCCTAAAAATTTGAAACACACCTTATATGAAATTATAACGAGAAAGCTTAGAATTATATATTCTTTTCTTTAAAAGAAGTTATTAATATGCAAAAATATTCCTTGATTTTATTACCATTTGGAATACCAAAATTAAAAAATGACTCTAAAACCCACTATATAAAATTAAAAAGATGAATTTCTCAGGATACAGGGAACAGGACACCAAAGAAATTGAAAATACTAGGACACAAGCATTTCACTTTCTTTTTTTGAGGCATGAAAACGAATGGCCGAATAACTACCATTTTAAGGATTCATTGACGGCATCAGAATAGCCGTATCAGAGTAGTAAATAAGCTTTTCCTTCAAATATTCTATTATAATATTTACTTATTTGACGAAAATAAAATCCTATTATGATGATAAAAATAACAAACTATACAGATTAAACTATTTTTTAATGCAATTTTCTTGTGCGGAAGAGTATAAATTCAACTTAAATATTTTTGACGATGCAATATCCTACCTTAATGTAACATCTTATCATGGAATATGCGTGGGGGGGGGATGCGTAACAGTCGATACTCTAATATTACTGTGTAACAGAGCATGCAAATAATATTTAGTGAGATCTCGAATGTTTTTTATGGGGTATGAATACTTGTGTGTTATGCAGATATTTTGAGACTCTAAAAGATAGGCATAACATAAAGAGGCTGTAATAGACAATGAAGCATTCAGATTTTTTAATACTGTGAAGCCTTGCTTCACAAGCGTCATTCGCTTTCGAATCTTACTCGTAATGCAACATTCTTTAAGTGATGCGTCAAATGAAACAATGCGTTTCATTTCGAAAAAAAAATCTCTAAGAGATCTATAATAATGTAATTTGTTATTTTTAATGCGTAGTTTGTTCAAACAAGAAAATTTTCTAAAAACATTTGTCTTTGACTATGCTTCAAAATTTAATGGAAATGAGGCACATCATTATCCCTAACCGAATATGTAGCGAGCATAGCTAATGGCTTACCAGTGTGATGCTCCTCAGCATACGGTGCAAGGATTTTCCATGCTTTCAGTAGCTCCATTACTTCACTGGAAGGTTCCTTGTTCGATTGCGTCTATTATTTATTCCTCTTTTGATCAAACCTCCTCCGCAACTTTTAGCTGTGACACAGAATGCAGTTGTCCTCGTTCGTTCTGGCCATGCTCTTCCACCAAGTCATCGATGCTATTGCCATCCATCCCATAGTCCTGACCAGAGACACAACTAACCGATTAAGACTTTGTAGGTCCTCTCAGAACAGCATCCGACAAACTATCCGGCCAAAACTTTCATTCATGAGAACAAGCGCTTAATGCACACTACCAATCCAGCATGCGACACTTCGGTGTCTCCTTCTTTTCGTTCTGAGAAATATCATTCCTTTATCGTGCCATTTTTTTAATGTTTTGTTTTGCTCGTTATGTAAATCACCCGCTGCGCTAGGAGCTCATTAATCGAGATTTGACAGTAGTTGAATGACTATTACAAAAATGAAAACTTCTGGAGTAAATGAAGTATAATGTAAAAGATGATTAAAAACTTGAAAGCCCCAAAACAGCATGCTAATATCGCATAATTTATTTGTGCATGTTTTATATAATATCGCATAATTTATTTGTGCATGTTTTATCTAAATAATGCCGAAAACCATAGACAATGAATTCTGTGCTAAAATGATAAAGATCTTATTTTTTCATCTAAATAATGCCGAAAACCATAGACAAGGATGCAGAGTTCTGCTAGATAGCGAAGTTGACTCTATCTGAAACTTCGCGGGTGATACTACTGGCAGAACCATTTAATTAATAGAGGATCAGTTAGCTTGCGCGTATAAAGATGCTTCATTTCAAGATCAAACAATTTCTTTATTCAATTTACAAACTGTTTAGTTTTAAATTTTCCAGATTACAATTCAGAATTGTTAATATGTTTCGTTCTTTTTGAAAGTTTACCAATTCCTTTGAAACTGTCAGTTTTCTAATCTGCATATTTTCATGGTTTTATAAACTTAAGGTCTGGAACTGCAACTTTAAGTAATAGCCATAAATCTGAAACACACGACAAAAGATTTACACAAATAAATCGAGCTTTTCAATCTTTCCCTTTTTTTAATTCTTAAATTAATAAATTTTCTTATTCAATCTATAATGGAAATCATCATTGCAAAAGAATCGACATAATAGTAAATGCATATTAAAGGATTAAACACGAATTGAAAAAGTAAAATGAATAAAACTCCAAATATGAATTCTTGCATTTATTATTATTTTTTTTTCTATTTTCGGAATGTAAAATCATAATCACATAAAATAAAAAAAAAATGCCATTTTCTATTGTATATACCGAGGTGAATTCATAATTGAAGAAAAATTTTATTTTTGCATTAACTTTGTAGGAGTTTAGTTACCAGAATATGTTAGGCAAGCGACTGTCAGATGTGCTTTCAAGTAGAGACAGAAATAATTATAAAAAAAATTACTTTAAGCATATTTGTAACATTATGCAGAAAAGCAATGGTTTCATACACATTAAAAGCTTAATATTAATAAAGCATTAGCGAAAATTTGATAGCTACGGCAATTATTTTTTTCTTAAACAAAAACCACCAATTTATTAGTATTATCCTGATGAAAATAAAATAAGAAATAAAGTGCGTAAACTTTTTTATTTGTAAAATTAGAGCGTAGACTAAACACAAAAAATTTGCAATTATTACAAATTTTAAATGCGCTTTGAATGGAATGTCTATAGTGAATAACTTAATTCAGTAAAATAAATTTTTCATCTTCAGCACGAACGCAAACTCAAATGTCTCCTCCACTGATTCGGGCTTTGTGCGAGGCTCCTCGAAAGGAGAGTGCGCAGTAGAGGCATTTCATTATTATGGCTCGGGTCTATACTCAGAATGTGACTAAAGAGAAATCCCTGGAGCAATTTTTCGTCCTGGGAAATATTCAAAATCCGTTTGCGACAAAGCATTACACGAATTTCCTGTCTAAATATTCAAATAAAGACGTTGTGTGTGAGAGAGCCAGTTGTTCATTAAAACCTTTAGGTTATTTTCTTTATAAACAAATTCAAATTTCAGTATTAAACAGTAGATTAATGATGAAAACTGGAAGAGTTCTGTTATTAATTATTCATTATATTACGGCATATTAGGTTATAAATTTCAAAGTTTACGTCCCAAGGCATTATTCAGGAAAACACTGGTTACACGGCAGCGTTCGGATGCAGCAGATGTTTAGATAATATTCCATTTTATTTTTATTTCACATTGTTAATATTAGTGTGTAGCATAGTGTTTGGATAACAATTCAGTATACAGAATAAAATAGTTGCTTTGCATATTGTATATTGCATTTAAAAGACTTTTTTGAATCGAATATATAATTTTGAATTAATACTGTTTAGAAAATAAAATTATGGGAATTATTTGAAATTATTTTACAATAAAGAAATATAATTTTAACGTTAATTTACATATAAATTTCTTTTTGTCAAATTTTTGTAAAATGGTTCGTTTTGAATTTAATCTGATACAGTTTTAAAATTTTGGTTTCCAAATAATGACTATGTTTCATTCCATAGCTTTGACGATTCTGAGATATCACATTCGCTCTCTTATAGATCGACCAAAAGGAAAACAGCTTCTGGTAGGTTTGTATCCCCATTTAACACACAACTAATTTTTAAGAGAACAAAAATGCCAGTTTTTTTATGTTTATGTTTCATTGCAATTTGAGTTATTGCCTTCAAAAGAACGCCTACAAGCAGACTAGCCGATATTTTTTCAATATTTTAAGTAAAAATTTGAAACAAAACTGAAATTTAGTAAAAATATCACAAATCAAATTTCGTTTGATTAGCTCATTCCGCATTTACATTTTTGAGTTAATAGATAGAGATACAGACTGTTACAAAAATAGCTCATTTTTGTATTTGGGCAGATTTAAAATGTTGCGAATAATCAAAGTCTAGAAAAGAGTTCTTTTCTTTCTTGATTGTAGTAGCATTTTTTTTCTATAGTTCGTATAAAACAAATTAAAAAGAAGTTGTTTTCTTTTACTGAAGAGTCTGGTAAATGTCCTACAGAAGAATTAATTTTAAGTAGCTTCACATATAATTAATTTGATTTTCAGTTTTATACGATTTGCTATTATGATAAATATTTCATAAATCCCCTTTTGTATATAGTCAAAAATTTCGAACTCAACTTATAATTAAATTTCTAGAAGAGTCTTAATCAAAACAAATTACTTATTGAGTAGACAAATGTCAGAATTCTACTTGCTCGAACAATTTATTCGTGACGTTATAATTCGAGAGAAACTGAACACTTGGAAAAACTATTCAAAGATAAAAAAATGTAGAACGTTTTTGGAAAGTGTATATTTGCAGTAGGATTTGAAATGAAAATTGCAATTCTGTTTGAAAAAAGTTATATTACTAATTTCAGCTATAGTTACATACTATTTTCGAGTACGAGATTTACTCGATTTACGAGACAAAGATACGGGTATTGGTCACTATAAACAGATAATTTCATTCTGAATAATGTTTAATGATATTTAGGTGTCATGTGACTGTTCTATAATGACATCAGAAGCTTTAATTGATACTCAAGATAAGGATAGTCCACTTAATGTCATCATTTTATAAGCAGGTGGTTAAAAAGCGTATCATTTGTCTGTAACCTGTTACACGCCCTACTAAAACGTAAGCTGAACCGATACATAATTTTATACACTCAGAGAATTTCTATCTCCCAATAACGGTATTCTTTTTCTTTTGAAAATGTGTTTCTAATATCGCCCTAATATGAGTATATACACCTTATATGAAATTTACGTATATAGTTCTAATATAGCCCATCTCTAAAATGGCTTAGCTTGAAGTTTAATTGTGTTATAATCGTATTTTCTTTATTAAACAGAAAAATTAAAACATTGTAAAATTAAAAGTAATGCAAGATGATTTGATTGTATTTTTTAAGAAATTTAGTTAATGTATACTTTAAACATTTTTCCTAAATACAATATCGAAATTTAAAAAAAGTAAATTAGGAGCATTCTATAAAACAATTTTTTTTTTGTTTTCGTTACTTTCCACTTATTTTTTAATGAGCCTATTTGTTACATATTGTGCATTGTAGTGATGTTTCTATATAATGCTCGTTCGTGAAGTCTTTCAGAATTTGGACAGTAGGCATCACTGGTTTCTTCGCCACCATTGTTATCATTGTACTCGACATACGAGTATTTGTAAGTTTTCATCGCGTTCTGAAGCGAGAAATGCATCCCTTCATTTTTTCGATTCCTCCCCCCACACACACTTATTTGGATAATTAATAAAAACCTTTAGCTTTGAATGATGCCCTTTTTAAAGTACATGGGCTTCAATAGTAGTATTACTTTTCTCTCTTGGTTTACTGAAATCTAGGAGAGCGGTTTTACAAGGAAAAACATGGAAAAGATCTGACTTGATTGTAGCAAATAGAAGTGTGAAGATTCTTGCGGGCGAATGTCCTTTGCAGATATTAAGCTTATCAATCATCCTCATCCTTATCCCAATCATGCCAATCAAGTGATACCCCTCGAAGTCATTCATTTTTTCCTTCCGTTTATTTAGGTTGCCATTTACGAATACTTTATGTCAGCTTCACGCGCCTACACGCATTTTCAGCCACTCTTTCATCTCCTGTATTCAGCGAGAACTCATTTTAAATGACGTGAGATGCTATCTTCGATTTCCAACCTTACCGCTCCGGCCATCACAAATGGGTCCGTGTTTCGCACTAACGATCTATTTTTGGTTGTTTGACGCGATGTGTAATGATCGGGAATGCCGGGCGTTACTGATATCAACTTTGAAAATTTATGTTGGAAAAAGTTTCATTCGGTTTTATTTAGGTTTAAGTATATCAAAGATTTTTTAAGAAAAATATTTTCAGGCGATTATCCTTTGTTGCATTTCTAAGAAGTAGCTAAGTTTCTTCAGAGAAATAATAATGGATTTCGAAGTAAGTATCGAAATACTTCCTAGGGTCAGAAGATCGAGAGGGTTTCGCAAACAAGTCGATTAAAAAACTTAATGTTTTTGTTGGAAATAAAAATACTTGCAAAATAAACAAATTTTATTCATGATAAAATATTCGAATATATTAACACTTTATTAAGTGTGATTGGTCAAGTTTCCTTGTCTTGTTATGTTAAATTATTTATTAGAATATTTATGAAACAAATATTTGTTCCAGTAATATTTTGCACAAATTTGGAAGGCGGATACATATTTGCAAAACTAAAAGAAAGGGAAAAAAAAAGAAAGAAAAACATAATATAAATTACAGCTTCACTTGAAATAAACCATAAAGAAACCTTGCATCTTTTGATGTAAGCATTCTACTGCATCACAGATACAAAAGCAGATTTTTTTTTTCTCGTGACATATGAAGCGATTTCTGAAATGAATGATTTTTCAATATAGATCTTGGGAGAAAAAAAAATGACAGCTACTATCGCCTTTTTAATTTTAATCTAATCTCACTTTCTTCAATGAAAAATTTGAAAAAATATTCAGAAAGTGTTTAGAAAAGGAACAATCAATAAGGTATACTGGCAACAGATTCACTTTCGAGCATCGAAGCCTCCACCTTCACAGAATTAGATCGAAACACACACACACACACACACACACACACACACACACACACACACACACACACACACACACACACACACACACACACACACACACACACACACACACACACACACACACACACACAAATTTCAGAAAACTTTTTTACAATCGCTATTACTGTATAAAATTTTCACTTCAACCTTATTGATTATATGCAACGGAAAATGCATAGCAATTCACCGCCCAAGCGATTCAGTAAAAGTACTAAGGGGAAAAAAACCGTACAGGTGTGTTAGCTCCCTGAAACTACTACTGAAAAAGAAGCCTCGCACCTCAGACAATGGTCACCAGTCCTAGCAATAATCAAAAAGTCAACCGTCAAAGATGATAATTGGAGAATTCAACATTCGCATGAAATTTGTATTCTACGTCGAAATGTTAGTTATATAATTTTAAAATTCTAACATCGACGTTTTGCTTAATTTGGCCTCCAGATGGAAATCGAATAGAATATTTTTGAATTAGATATAAGATGGCAGTTATTATCTTTAATTGCATGCATATTATTAATTTTGCGCTTTGATTCTGATGTTATTATTTTTCGCGTTAATATTGAAGACTTATAATTAAACGAAATGCATTTAATTCGTTAATATTAAACTATAAGAAACTAAGTAACCGTTAATAAGATTTTAAATTTTAGAATTGCTAAATTATTCAATATAGATTTTATTCTGAAAGACCTGAACTATGTTTTTGTCTGCAGATCGTTTAACCGCCACGCACCTTAAAAGTCATTTGATTTCAGCATCCTGTCAATCAAATGAGAAAGATCGATTGTACGGCCTGTCGGTCATTTGCGTTTTTTAAGTATCCTGATCGCCAAGATAGTAGCGAGTTTAGCGTCCTCTTAACCGAATGGAAGGATCTGCTAATTGTATTTTCGTTAAATGGCTACAGATTAAATGATTTTCAAATACCATGGATCAAAAAGTCTCATGTCAACGAAAGTGTAGTAAATGAATTGTTTTTCTATTTTGCCGGCTAAATATCAGGAAGCCTTACTATTTTTTAAATCAAATTACTAACGGGAATTCAATTATTATTGAAGTGGAATCTTTTTCCCTTTCATAAAGCACTTTATAGACCTGGAATCCGTATCACTCATTAAAAATCTGTTCGTTTCTTTCATTTCTTTGAGCATATTTTGAGGTGCAATGAAGATGTTAATATAAAGTTATAGCTAGGAAAAAATATTTTATTTAAAATTGCTTTCTGAGAAAGAAATGGACATATCTTTCCTCCCTTTCCAAAATATTGAAGCCAAAATATTTTTTAAAAATTTTATTGCCATTATTATATAAACTATGCTTTTTTTCCTTTTTAGGTTGGGTATTGCAATGAATGAAAAAGCGAAATTATCTACAAATTAATTAGTGCGACCCTTCAACTTATTCTGAAAGATAAGTTATACTTACTAGTTACGATACTACGCCGGATCACATAGATAGGGTAAATCTTTTTCTGAAAATTTTGTATCCCGCTCATGTAAAATATCAAATGAGAAAATCAATTAATCTTCAAAAGTATATATATAAATGCTTTAAAAAATTAAAAGAACTCAGCTTTTAAGCAACATTTAAAAATATCTATAAATTTAAATATTGCTTTTTCCAATGCCTATTTTATGAATGTAATAAATGTGCAGTGAATTTCGGTCATATAAAAAAAGTTTTGAATGGCAGATCTCCATTATTTAATGCGATGATATTAAAAAACAATAAATAGTTTATTTAGAAAAAGAATAAACATGTCCTGCTCTAAAAAAATCTCAAAAATAAACATCCTTTGAAAGATTTTTAGACTTTAATTTTCTTTAAAAAATCGATTTATTTTAAGAATCCTTTGTCATTTCAACAAGATAACTTTTTACACGAAATTATTCCTGTCCTTTTTAGTTATTAAAACGCTATTATTATATTAAAATTAGAATTAAAAAGGAAAAAGAATACAATAATAGTCCACTAAATTATTTATTATTTTTTAAAAGTGAGATTTGCTTAAACCATATCTACATAATTCATTTAACTTTTCGGCTTTTTACTTGCATATTGATTAATGAAATACTACTTATCTTCTACAAAGTTTAGAAATACTTGAAAAATTACAGGAAATTTGGCAATCATTTCAAATTTAGTTTTTCTCTAAATTTTTGTATTGTATGATTAGGCAAATTAGAATTATACTATTAAAATAAACCAGATTCAATGAAATTCGAATTCCTAGCAAGTGTAAGTTAAATTCTTTTAAATATTTCAAAATTATCACGAAGTTCCTTCTTCGGGAAATTGTACAAGAAAAGCAGTTTCCTTTTATAATATCTTTAGTATCGGTTTGACAAAAAAGTATTTCTCAGATAAGATGTATATCTTAACATCGAAATGTAAGTGATATCTAAAATGAAATAAACTTTATAATAATTCATGTTCTTAAAACAAAACTAGGTTATTAGTTCCTTTTGCTTTTAAACAAGAATTTTTTTTTTAATTTTCTACTAACTTTCAGGGATTTTCATGCAATAATATATTGCAATGAAAGTTAAATTTATCATCATCTATTTCAGATCATTTGAATGCTATTTGAGTTTTCGCTATAGGTATTTATTATAGTTTTTGTAGTTAAAGTTATATTTTCTAATTTTTAGAGTGGTTAATTTTCTGATATAAGTAATTTTTCATATATACACTTTAGATACTTACATTTTGAGACTTCAAATTATTATTTATTATTACTTAAAATAGTAAATTAACATTTTAGAATGTACCAATTAAAATAGTTCTATTTTTTGTATGTTCTCAAATTCAATCAATGTATAAACTCAATATTTTGATCAAATAAATATAATACACTAAATCAATAAACTATGCATACATATATTAACGCTCCTAATAATAAACTGGAACCAATTCTTCCGTATGTTTTGTTTGCATACGAGGAAACTGAAACATGTCATGGGATTTTAGATTTAGAAAAATCAAAAGGAAATGTTACCATTTTCAATTCAATGGAATTCAAAAAATATTTTTCTTAAAATATTTTATTGGTTTCATTTATTTATTCTGTTTAAAATCAATTTTGTGTTTTTATTTTATTTTTAATGCCGTTTCAATTTCGCGTTATTACATACACGTAGGATTCAAAAATCAAGAATAATAATCTGAAAACAAAGAAGAATATAAGTTTTATTTTCGACTCAAAGTTCAGCTTCTAAACCGAGAGCGTTTGTAAACTCTATTACAACTAATGTCCCATGTTATATCGCTTCACCTACTTCACCTCATTTATAAGTTCAAGTTTTACGATAAAATTTTGCCCCATGCATCATTTTTCTATCCGCATTTACGAACCTTCTGAAATTGTTTCTGTCTTCTGAATCATTTAGTATTTGTATTGTTTTAAATATTTGTCGTATTCTTTTTTGTTAAATTTTGCAGAAATTAATTAAATTAAATCTTTTAAATTTTTTAAAATTTTATTTCTTTCTTTAAATTTATTTTCTTCGGAATATAAAAAGAAACCTCTCTCAAAAAATCGTTCATTAAGGTCATCAAACTGCCCTCTAATTTTGGTCAATGTCATGAATATCAATTGAATGTTTCAGCCTTATGAGTATAAAATTCATTTAAATTGTGAAAGTAGGATATATTTAAATCGAAAGTTTTTTCCGTTTATTAAATAATAAGCATTATTAGTAATTTTTAACAATGATAAATGACTGAGCACATTTCACTGATTTGTGCATATTTAAAATATGCTATCTTTAGCGTATTTTAAATATACACAGATTAGATAGGAAAAATTATCTTTGAGTAAAAAATGTAAATAAAAAAAATGTATGAAAATAATTTTTATTTCGAAATCTAAAGAATTATTTAAATAGATAATCAAATTTATAATTATGTATTTTATTTAACATCCACTTATCTCTTCAGGTAATGACAGAAAAAATTTACTAACAAGGTTTAGTGTACAATTTAAGGCACGATTTTCACTTAATGTGAAAAAGGAGAATTTGTTAGCGCCTGGAAAAGGAGACATCAATGAAAGGAGACATTAACGAATCCATATAAAGTTCAAGAGTATGTTCTTATTTATATGATACATATAAGCAAATTCGAAAAAAAAACTGATTGTTATTAAATGATTTTCCAAACTTTTAAAATGTTTCAATAAGTAATTTAACAATGCATAAATGGGCAAAATCTAACAGAATTAAACTTATTTAAAGCTTTGTAGTATTTCTGCCCATTCTGAGAAAAACACAAGGACGAACTGAATTTAACTCACCTTCATAAACACGTCTAGAAAAATTTGACTTGAATGAAACCTATGCAACACATGTAGGAAGGCGAATCGAGACGGCGAGGAGAAGTATCCGCGCTAGTTGGATCTTCAGCGGCAACTGAAAGAGATCAAATCCACATCCTTTTGCTCCTCAGCTTCCAACTTGTGCGCCGGCGCTCGCGAGAACTGCCACTCATATTGATCACTCACCGGTTTTATTATTATTATTATTTGTCTGTTTGAACTGAGTTTCAGGTACTCGGATGTATCGAATATCCGGAATTCGAAATGGACTAATTGAAATTCCAAGGGGGTAAATAAAGTGAGTCAACGACTTTTTCTTGAAACGTGACTGGGAAATCAAAAATTTGATCGGTGCATCAGGTAACGTATTGATTTGATAACGATTTTGGAATTTAAAATTATATATATATATATATATATATATATAAAGAGAGAGAGAGAGAGTAGAGAGAGAGAGAGAAAGAGATGAGAGATTACGAAGTTTACAGGAAGGATATATCTGCTTCACTTCATTAAACGTACCTAGACAGCTGCCAAAAATTTTGGTTCCTATGAAAATTTGGATCTATTTGTCAAAAATAAGGATAATTTTTTTATTATAGTTTGTATAATGGATGATAGCATTTGAATTCTAGAATGTTCTCCCATCTTTATCAATGGATACACAAATGAATAATGATATTTTAAAATGTGAGAGTAAAAATATCATTTTATTTCTAATATTCATGAGAAATATTCTTACTCTAAGTGGTTCTTTAGTCTTGGAGAAAAATTTGTATACCATCATTTTGATTTAATACCTCTTTAAGATATCAGTCTTTATGATTCATTTTAAAAATATTTAATAAATATTTCACTACATGCGCAATGTCTTGAATATTAATATAAATATAAAAGGTAACTTGTATATTCAATATAAAATAAATATTGACTTATTGAATAAAATCAAATGTGAGACTTCTGATCTCTCGTTGGGAAACCTAATCTGGAGACTA
This sequence comes from Argiope bruennichi, assembly GCF_947563725.1. Lineage (NCBI taxonomy): Eukaryota > Metazoa > Arthropoda > Arachnida > Araneae > Araneidae > Argiope > Argiope bruennichi. The sequence continues at coordinate 127,734,328 of NC_079159.1, forward strand.
ATAATTTATGATGTAAAAGATATTTATTCAGGAGAATTTGTCCTTTCTATTTATTTATTAGAATTCTTTCCTGGCATACATAAAGTTAGAGATCATTTTAATTCATGGATTCTTGGAGTTAAATGATCTTTTTCGTTTCAACATTCCCTTTCTCCTTGAACTCAATAATTTTTCTAGACTCGTTTTGTTGAGAAATAATTCTGATTAAGGATCATGTCTTCGTGTATATAAATAACAAAAATATATCAATATACAGTAAAAACACATCCAATTATATTTTCAAACACAATTTAATGAAAGGCACCTTTTGAAAACTAAAGTAGAAGATGTGAATCCACATGAAAAATTTTGAGAAATTGGTAAGGGAAATATACACCATTATATATATATATATATATATATATATATTAGACGAAACGAAAATAAACGCATGAAAATATAAATCCCTGATTAACTAAATATAGTTAATAATTATAACTTTCAGCAAAAACTATTTTACAGTTTATTGCAGCTTATATAAAAGAATTCTTTGCGTATTATGAAAATATAATGACATAAAATCATTAGTTATTGATAATTAATAATTATTCATTTGATTTCATCCTATTACTAATTTTAATAAACAAAGAGAAATCAATTAACAGCTGAATAAATTACTCAAAGTTTGCAAGCTTTTATGCTAATCAACGACTTGAAAGTCTAGCACTAATGAATCTCACAAGTTCTGTTCCAAGACCAAACTTCAACAAAGTTTTGTATTTGAAATACGGAAGGGAAGTATTTACGCAATCAACAAAACGGAAGTCAACCTAACGAAGGTTTGATGGAAAAAAAATTGAAAGTGTTTCTTAAAAAACAATTTTGTGAGGAAAGATGGTTATGTACGTTGGAGACGTTATATTGTGGCAACAATCATAGAAATCTAAAGAGAGTCTTTCTTGATGGCGAATAAATCCAAGTTGTATAAGAAACAGATAGAAACGACGAAACCATCTGCTATCTTTAAACTCTAAGAATAGAAAAACAAAATCTTTTTCTAGTATTATATGAGTTGTATCGAACAAATACAAATTTAGATAATAGCTGAAATTCCCCCATTCAAACTCATTTCATATCACTCTGGCATGAAATAAATGATATATATATATATATATATATATATATATATATATATATATATATATATATATATATATATATATATATATATATATATATACAGTGGTGGCCAAAAGTGTGGACATTTTTTGAAAGTTTCATGTTTTTCAACTTTGCGTGCTTGTAGAATATATTAATTTTCACTTAAATACAAATGTTTATATATCAAATTGAAGGTAATTTATTGTAAAATTTAATAACAAAAACAGTATTATAATATCTGTATTACAAAAAAAGTTACGCTCATTTTAGTAGAACAAACAAACACAAATCGATTTGAATAATGACGTGTTTTGCAATAAAAGCGTACTAGCCAATCACAAACACTGTTCTGAGGAGCCCATCAAATGTCTGTAACTATAGTTTAGGTTATTTGGTATGTAAAATAGTTATTGTTGTGGAAATATTTTGCGGAATGATGCATACTAGTACAATTAAATAGAGTATTGCTGTTTTTGAATATTTTAAGTCCTTTTTTCTAATTAAACTAATTTTAAACAATGTTACCAACAAGAAGAACTGATTGGACATCTACAAAAAGAAGTCGAATTGTCATATTGAGAGAAATTGTCCTCTCTTATGCTGAAATTGCAAGACAAGTTGGTGGTTCAGTGACTTGTTCTGGTGTACGGAAGTTCTGTTTACGGTATGAAAAAACGAAATCAGTGGAAAATAAGGCCAAATCAGGCCGAAAAAAGTGCACAAGTGCTACTGTCGATAGAAAAATTAAACGGCTATGCCTTCAAGATAGAAAAATTTCAACAGATGCCATTAGATGTTAAATGAATGCAGCGGGTATTGCAGTAAGTTCAAGAACAATAAGAAGAAGGTTATCAGGATTTAGACTACAAGCTAGAATTCCAAGGAAAAAACCATATTTAAATCAAAAGCAACGCGAAAAACGAGTTAAGTGAAAAGAACACATTAAATGGTCAGAAAATCAATGAAAGCAAGTAATGAGCGATGAGACTAAAATATCGCTCTTTGGTAGTGATGGTAGAAAATATGTGAGACGTAGAGTAGGTGAAGGACTTCATCCTGATTGCATTGAAGCAACTATAAAAACTACAACAAATGCCATGATTTGGGCATGTATTTCTGCAGATAGTGTGGGCCGAATTCAAGTGATTGATGGCATCCTGAATGCCAAAAAATACATCGAAACTCTCCTGGAACCAAAATTGATACTTTTCATCAGGGATTTCTTCCCTAACAAATCACCATTTATTTTTCAGCAAAATTCAGCTCCATGCCACACAGCAAAAGTATGCAAAGCATGATTTCAAAATAAAGGCATAGATGTATTACCATGGCCAGGAAACAGTTATAATCTCAATCCAATTGAAAATTTGCGGCAACGTTTGAAAATTCTTGTACGAAAAAAACGTCCCTCCAATAAGAGACAACTTATTGAATCTATAATTGATTCTTGACACCATGTGATTACGAAAGATGAACTCCAAACACTCGTTCACTCGATGAAAGGACGCTGTGAAGCTGTCTTAAAAAATAAGGGTTATCCTACTAAGTATTGATTGTGTAAGTATCACTTTAAAAAAATGCAAATCTAAGATAGATCTTACTAAAATGAGCATAACTTTTTTTTGTAATACATATATTGTAATACTGTTTTTGTTATTAAATTTTACATTAAATTACCTTCAATTTGATATATAAACATTTGTATTTAAGTGAAAATTAATATATTCTACAAGCACGCAAAGTTGAAAAACATGAAACTTTCAAAAAATGTCCACACTTTTGGCAACCACCACTGTATATATATATATATATTAGTTTGGTAATAGCTGGGAAAAGTTGCACTTTTGGTTCACAAAGAAAAAAATTGATTTAACATCTCGAAATTCCGCAAAAATCTTAAATTTTGTAAAAAATGGAAAAATTATGAACTTTGATAAAATATTTTTATGAATTTTTCGTGCTTATTTATACAACAAAAGATGGTTTTAAATAAATATACAAGCATTACAATGACAAAAAAATAATTAATTATAAAATATAATAATAAAAAATATTTTTAAATGTCAACTTTTGCGTTTTTTACATCTATCCTTAATGATTACAAATGTTACAACTGCAAAATGTTTGTTTCTACTTCAGTGCCTTTTTAAACTGGTTTTTTAAAGTTAAATCTTGCAATATTCACAGGTGTGTCATTTTTTGCTTTTATGTGCCTTCTCTTGAGGTTGAACCAGAGACATTTTGAGCCACCAGTTTCATAGCTCTTTCCACTGCTTGCGTGTGACAAGGAAGCCGAGAAAAGTCGATAACCGGGTCCACTATACTATTTGGTTCAGCTTCAGATGCTTTCCGTATAAAGTCTTTGAGAAAGTCAATGGAAACATGTTTTAACAAGGGGGGGGGGAGGTCTCTTATATCATTTTCAAGCAATGAGATCATGTCGATTTAATCCTTTGCATCCAATTTTATCTTTGGAACTTTAAACTTCCTGATTACGCCTCTGCTTTCTGTTCTTGCTTTTAAAACCCGTCTTAAACCAAGTTCTCTTTGAATTTTATGTTCATCACTTAGCATGAATAAAATTATATTTTCTGGAGCAGCAAAGTACCTATTTGAAAAAATAGGTCTATAACGTTCCTAAAATCGTCAGAGAGATAGCGTAAATATTAGATAAGGTTAAACAGATATTTGGAAGCATAAGTGCATGAAAATTTTAACATAATATTGAACCACGTAGGCACCTGGTAGTTTTATATCTTCTTGTATATTTAGAAGATCTAGTTGGCTTGTCTCTTCTTGTAGAGAACACTGTTGTTCTTCAGCGTTGTCATTGTCGCCAGTAACTGTTTCTGGCACACTAGTATTTTTTGTCCTTTCTTGATTAAATTTAACTATTCCCCGCACTTCTTTAGTTTTTTTCCTTCTTTCTTCCTCAAAGCGCTTGTGGTAGGCTATATTAATTCCTGTTACAGCATAGATCCTTTAGAAATTCTTGTTTCATAACAGGTGCTTTGTATTATTTTATACAAGAACAAATATTAAAGATTATTTAATATTAAAGATATATACAAATATTAAAGATTAACAAATATTGTTTAGAAACTTACAGACAACGATATCAAATAAACGTTGATCTTCTTCTCTAAATTTTGTGAGGTTGGAATCAAACTTATTTAAATTTTAATAAATTCATCTATTTAGTCTGATAAGCTTTTATCATTTGTAAAATTCTTTTGTTAGAATTAACAAGAATAGAAGCTCTTGTCGATATTTGTTATCTTTTGGGAACTAAAGTGTCACATATTTCACTTACAAAAGGATCCTTCTCTGAAGCAGTTTTGAGGTTATGTCTAATATAAAAGTAGCATTTCATAAAAAGATTCGTATAAATAGGTAGTTCAACTTCAAGCAAGTCATTAAATTTCTCAAAAACAGGACATTGCGACATTTGTCTTGTCTTCACTAATTTCTGAGCCATTTTTACTCACAACAAAGCCTGCAAATACACAAACAAACAAATCAGTTATGTTAATAAGTTTCAAAATAGACTGAGCAGAGATGCCAACTCAATTGAATTCGGCAAGGCTACTGACCTGACACCAGCTCTATCCTAGACACCGGATGCAGAAAAATCTTCGTCTTCCCTCAATAGCATTCACTTCGGCGATGACTCAGTTCTATGTTAATGCAATAATAAAACCGTTTTTATATTTTAATTCACGCTACAACTCCTATTTAAAACTTTTTATTTCTTAATTGAGACATGCAAAATCTTTAAAAAAAATTCTTAAAAATATTTTTTTTTTGAAATTTTAACGTTTTTGAGGCATCTGAAGAGGTACTCCAGTACTTTTTATATTTTTAATATTACTTGAGGGGCCACTATTACAAATTAAAAATAAAAGGTTGATTATTTCGTAAAATAAAGTATAGCAGAAATTTCTTTTATGAAACTTAAAAGTCCTTGCGATACCTCAAGGCGCTATTACAAATTAAAAATAAAAGGTTGATTATTTCGTTAAAAAAATCCTTTAAAATGTATCAAAAATTTCTTTTATGAAACTTTAACGTTTTTGCGGCACTTCAAGATGTATTCCAATATTTTTCATATTTATGATTTAGTTTATCTACACCAAAAGGCAAGTTTTCAGTGCCGTTACAAATTAAAAATCAAAAGAATAATTTTTCGTTCCATTCTAATGGACACACATTTAGCAAGAAATCGTACCGGAAGATGTCCAGATGCTTGAAAATAGCGAATTATTCTAATAATTTGCTAATGATGTGAATATTTTGCATTATAAAAGGTTAGTATAGTTGAAAAAAGATTTCAAATTAAACATCTCTAGTCTTTCAAAATGAATTCAATAATATTTTAGAGAACTATTTCTTTACTAATCAGCTTTAATGTGAACTTTATTTCATTCTATCTGCACAACGTTTTTATTTGCTAATACGTATATAGCCTAATAATGACTATATACATAAACGTCATATGTTATACATACTCCATAAGGTTGCCATTATATCATTTCTATCAAAATATGTTGCGCATATTCTGTTAAAAGTGATCTAAAGGCAACTGGAAAATATGATAGCGAAAAAAATAATAATTCTTTTAGTCGGAATGGTTCCCTGGATCTTTCTTTTGAAACTAAGAATCTAGAAATTATATATAAATAAATAAAAAGACTTCGAAACTGTATCCACTAAAACAGCAGGAAAACAGAATAAAGAAAAATCTGAAGTAAAAGGCTAAACCTAGTAATTTTTTTATCCTCTTCCATTCAGTTTTGTACTTATGTGTTTGACGTCATTTACTTTATATTTCTGTCTTCGAGCATCAAAAGTTATTTCATGCTTTTATATCACTTTTTCGTTATTTATATAGCATAGTTCTTTTCGCTAAAACAGAAATAATTTTTTATAAAAAGCTGGAATGATGGAATGCGGAGTCTTCTTGATGTTTATTTATGTGAAATTTCCTCAATTATCGTATCGTAAAATTAAATTTATATCTAATGCAATTTTTAAAGTCAACATTTTACCTCATCTTCTCATTCAAGTAAGTACAGATGCCATACAAACACAGTTTTTTCCCTTTATTCCCAGACAGACACACAGACAGGTTTGCTTCTAATCGAATTGAAGCTCTCCACTTTCTTTTTCAGCAAAACACATCTACTTCTAATCTAACCATTTGATCGATCATCATATTATTTAGTTACCCTCTTCCTGTGTGGTAGTAAGGGACGTCATCCAGTTCCGAAGAAATGAGGCACACTGAAAATTGCAAATGACAATAAAGGCTCTGGGATGCATGTAAAATATATCCATCGGTGCGGTTTATTCTTATAGTTTTTTTTTAACGAAGTACGTCAGGTCCTTGGTGATGGAGACATTAACTAGTCACACTATACGAAGACCTCGTATTTACAATGCAAATTTTCATCCTCGTTCCTGATGTGACTCCTGGCTAGGGATGAGCCGAATTTCCGAGGTATAGTAAAAAGTCGATATTTTTGAAAAATCGATTTTTTTTAATGCCAGTTTCCGAAAAATATCGATCTATCGAAATTATGATCATGAATAATAGTTCACGATGAATCGCGTTATAATAAGTAGATATTTACAATTAATTTGTGTTTTGATTTCGTTTTGGTTACCGGTTTATTTTTGTTGCTCCTCATTATTATTGACCATCAAACATAATTTTTGTTAGAATTTCTATAAATACTGTCCTATTCTAATATATAAAAACACATACTTGTCATTTTGGAATGAACTGTTTTCTGTCCAGTAACTAAATGATAATTATAGAAAAATAACTGAGGTTAGGAAAAAAAAAGGATTCATTCAGATTAAATACCAAATTATTTAATATAATATAAATTTTATTTGCAGCTCGAATTTCAAAACTCAAGCGTACTCGCATAAAAGAAAGAAATATACCTTTCGTTTCTCCTGGCTAAATTACTTGCAGAACTCCTTTCAAAACTAGCTTCAGTACTTGATTGGTCTTGATCGAATAGTTAGATCGATAGTTATCGAAATTTTAACTATTTTCCATACATATCGAATTCATGATACTTATCTAATTTTCGATAGTTATCCAGTTTTCGATAATGATCGAATTTGGGATGATTTCGGGATTTCGATAGTGATCAAATTTGCATGACTATTGAGAATCAGTCCTGACAATGTTTTGCAAATATATATATATTTTTGGATTTCAAGGCATTATTTTGCATATCGGTCGAAAATATGTGTTGTTCTTCTTTCCTTTTCTTTTTAATCCACGTGCATTTTTTTAGTATGCGCTTTTATATTTCTTAAAGTATAATTTATCTTGTTTTATACCTTTAAGAAATGGTCTTTTCCAATATATTTTTTATTACATGTTATGTTTTATTTAAGATAAAGATTAATTTTAATTGATAAATATTATTACTCCATTTTATTCCACTTTATGGGATTGGATTAAATGTTGCGCTTTTTTCAAATTTTAACGCATTTTAAAATAGTTTTTTCTTTTCTTTTTTAATTTATATTCTTTTTTTATTTTCAAATACATAGCATTTTGAATTGATTTAAAAATTCCTGCATTAAATTAACTTAAGAAATATTTTTTCTGAAATTATTATTTTATTGTTTTTATTGTAAAGATAAATTAGTGGTGATTTCTCAATCATTTAATAATTTTTTTTATATAATCTGTTTTTTATTCCCTCTCCATTCGTTTTAATTTTTTATATTTTATTTTAATTTTAATTTCATCTCATTTCAAATTTTATAATATTAAAAAAAATGTGAACAGAATAGTTAGAAATAAAAGATATTAGTTAAAATTTTAATATTCAGAAACACAGCGTTGTACTTGAATGTTAGTTATTTTTTCATTGACTTTATATGAAAGATGATATATAATGTTATTTTTTTTCTTTTATTTGATCATGATCAGGGCCTTTTCTAAAATTTTTAATGTATTACATTATTTATTGGTAAATAAATTACCCTCCTCTTTGTTATTAATTTTTTTTTCTTATTTCGGAATTACTATTTTCCGTGTCTTTTTGAGTTTTGAAATAGTAACTTGAGTGATTAATTTTAATTATATAACATATCTATTGTTAAAATTCTAGTGCATATTTAAATAAAATCTGCTAATAATACTATTAAAATAAGAATAAAATTTTATGTAATTCATATATAAAATAAATTGTTCAAGAGATCAGATTTTGAATTCATGATTTATTTAACCCTTTCTAGGGCTGTGGGAAGTATGCTTCCCATCAAATTTTATCAATCTTTGTATGAAATTATGTAGGTTGGCATAAGTTCTGACAAATTTTTTTAGTAAGTCAGAAACTTAGATGCTTCAGTTGCTTAGATGCTTAGATCTCAGACAAAATGATGTGTCTTGATTTGTTACTTAATTATTAATTAACCAAATTAACTAATTAATCAAATTAAATTTATCTAATAAGCTAAATGAATCCCTTTTCTTATTCTAATTTCAAGCCTAAAAATATTTTAATATGACTAGAAAAAAATGGCCCTTTAAAGGGTTAAAAAAACTTTACTTTACTTGTTAAAGGCATTATTATGTCGTTTTCCTTTTTTTGAATAAAGAATGAAAGAAATTGAAGTTTTTTTTTGTTTTGTTTTTTTAAAGTTCAGCGGTAAAAAGAATAAAATTTTAACAATTATTATCTAGAAAAGACACGTTGTTATAAATTGTAATATACAGGCATTGCTTTGGCATTGACACGCTTTATTGAATTGGTTTTAAAACAATTATTTTCTATCTATTTTTATTCAAAAGAAAGCAAATATTTTTATCATATAAATTGAAACTACCTTTCATTTGGAGTCGTTCTGATCAGTCAATATGTTAAGAGATGTTATTTATAATTTATAATAGCCATAAATAAAGAATATAAACAAATATTGATAACTTATAATAGCCATAAATGATATCACAATATATCGAAAAATATCGATATGTGTTGAACGATATATAGCGATGTGGAAGTTCGGTCATCGGCCAGCCCTATTCCTGGCTGACGTTTGTCGGTTAATGAAGTCAAACAAATATAGTGATGGAATATGGAAGAAATCGCAGATATTATTTTCAAATTATTTTAAAACAATTGTAGTTACTGCCAAAATTCGTATTTTCGAAGATTTTATAGATTTCCTCAATCGAGTATTTTAAACATTTAGAGCCCAGTTTCCTACTGTAAATAGACGAAAGTCAAACTGATTCGAATAAGTAGACGCTTTGTTTAGCACGCTTCTAGATTATTTAAGCCAACGATTGGTAAAAATTTTTCTTAATCAAGAATCTTAAATTTTGAGAATTTTGTATGTTGCATGAATAATTAATCCAAAATTGCATTTAAATAAGAACATAAAGAGTATATCAAAATAAAGTGGGTGTACGTATGTAGAGAATTTACTGAGTTATATTCCTATACAATGGGTTTTTATAGTAGTATACATATACAGTGGATTTCTACATGTATATTCATAAACATGTAGAAAGTGCTTAGGTTAGTGCATGTAGGTAAGTGCTTATATATTTATAGCGGTGCACGTAAACAGAATGCTAACAGCGGACTAAAATGAAATTCCCACTATACGAAATAAAAAAAGGCTTATTTGTAGTAATATGTTTTAAGAAATTAATGGGAATTTTGATCAGTTGGGAAAAAAAAAGGAATCTATTTGCATCCCAGCGATAAATCTCCAGATAGTTTCTTTCGTAACTATTGTTCACTATTGGTACGCAATGAATAATACTCAAATATAAGCTTTCTTTCTTATACTATGAAGATCTCTCATGGGTAAATATAAATCTAAAGATAAATCTGAGCACTCATGGCGCTCACGGACTTGCCTCAAATCCACAATTACATGCAAGAGCAGGAAGCAGGAACCTGTATTAAAAAGTATGCGAGAAAGCTTTCGGAAGACTACTACTCCTGGTTTCCAGCAGCAGCCAGTTTCTGATCATTTCTATTTGTGACATTGATTCTAAATTTCCAAGTTAAATCATAAGAACGCGATTAAAGAAAGTAGGCCACTTAAGGTAACGGTGAGAAAAGTAATAGGAAGATGAATATAAACACCTACAGCCATTCGTAATTCAAGGGGAGAATCTGTTTAAGCCTAAGAAGGTCTCGTTTCGTTTGAGGTATATTTCACTTCATATAAAAGCGTGTAGGATAATCGAGAAACGTAATATGTTAGGGAACAAAAACTTTTAAATAGCTATAAAAATAGGAGATTTATTTATTTAGCCACATGATAAATATGTTAAGAAAACATTTAACTTCTAGTTTATACGATGTGTCATCTAAGAACATTTTTCATACTCAATTTACAAGTTAGCCATTACTGTAAAATGCATAAGAATTTCAGCATTTAAGGTTATATAGAATTGGATGCAAGTTAAATGGTGGTTTATAGATTTGAATATTATATACATTCATGTCATTTTGAATTTCAATGAAAATGAACACTGTAGTATTCATTTTCACTTTCGCAGATAAGTTTGCAAGTCTAAGCAATTTTGGTTTTTTAAATTAAGTATTTTTTTTTTATTTAAATATAAATTGGAATGTTAAAAATTCTATAATTCGTTGAACAAGTTAGATACATAGTATACGAAAGGATTCATTTGACTTTGAGTTTTTTAGAAAAAAGATATTCCATTTTGTAATTTATAACTCATTCTACGTCAGAGTTTGTAAAAATGATTGACTTTTTTAAAGACTCAGTTTGTGTTAACAATCATTGAGTACTGTTGAAAGTCACTTGAGCCTATTGAATCTCAGTCAATACTATGAATAAGTAATTGCTAAACATAGGTTGTATTAGCATTCAAGTTATACGCGGCTAAATGGCTTCTAATGACACTCATTAACGTTTGGATTGAGTGTTCATTGAGACTCATTGAATTTTTTGCAATTTATTTAGAATCAAATCATTTCTAAGGATCAAGTTCAATTCTTAAAATTGTGCTTCTCCTAGAGTTATGATAGTTGCACATTTTATAAATTTAGGTTTGTTGAAATGTATCAGACTTAAAAAATGCTGTTATTTTTAACTTTCTGAATGAAATGTTGATCATTATTGTCACTTAAGTACATGTTAAGTGATATATATACTCAAGAGGGTTAATCTATGAATAAAAAAAATGAAATTGCATTGGAAAAGAAAATTTAAAAAAAATATCCAAAGAAAATAGCGCAGCTTTATCCTTTCTTCTATCTCGCATATTTCTATTACATAACGTCTTTCGAATTTAAATTCATTGAATAGTGATGAAAATCGTGAAAGAACATTGAAAAAAAAATGTTTTTCTTTGGCGGAATTTGCTCAAAAATTGACATATATACAGAGTTTGAGTAAGAAGGTCATGCATCATTTTTTTAAATCTTGTTTCGTTTCTGAGTAACAGCGGTTAAATATACAAAAAAAAAAAAAAAAAAACAACAAGAGAGAGAGAGAGAGAGTGCACACTTTGGGATATTTTGGTACGAAAATGGAAACAAACTTAATAGTTCAGGTTCGAAAATAATATCCAATGCTTTTTATATCTAACTCCTTCGTTATTGAAACGATTGAATTCAATAATTGATGGTCAGAAACTGACAGTCAGACGAACATAATTTTAATATTGCTTTATGTAAATTCAAGAGATCTAAAATGTGGAGATCTTTCGAAATTGAAAGTCGAACGGTTTGACTATGGCAAAATTAAGACAATTGCATCTGTATACCGCGAAAACGGCATTTGAAAAAACTATTCATGAAAAATTGAGTGCTAGAAACCTTTTATATTCAGAAAGAATTCTGTAGATATTAATATATTTTACAAATGTGAACATGGGTTTTAAAGTATCTATTAGCATTTTACTATTTATTTACTTTTATGATTGTACTTCTATAAAATATGATAAATATTGGTTTGTTTGGGCATGGTCTTCGATTTCACACATTTTTCTTGCAGCACTCTACATGTTTTTTTGTTTTTTTTTGGCATATTTCACAGATGGATCGAAGCATTCAACTCAAATCTACTTTCTACTCATGACTGATAAAAATGTGCCTCTTCCGTCGCACGTTCTTTTTTTCTTTTTCTTTTCTGCTTTTTATATGCATTCTTCGGAATATAGAGTATGTCAAACATTTAATAGTAGACTAACCCTAATGCCTCGACTGAATCGATTTGGTTCGAATATTTTATCTCGTAAAATTTTAAGCGTCGAAAAGTGACAGATGGCTATAGTCACTATAGAATTTTTATTCATAAGAAAAGTCAACTTTTGCAAGATACGATAAGTTGAAAAGTTTACCTAAAGATTTAGTTTCTAAGTTGGTCAATATAATATTGACTTTTTTTATTTTTCACAAGTCAGACATTTCTTCTCCTCGAAGTTCTGAAATCTTTCCAAAGAGTGGTTTTTATTTAGTTTACTGCACTTGAACTTCAGGGTGAAAAAAAGGAAAGAACTTGTGGTCCTTTTTATGGTTTGTTGGATTCATTGAAATATAATTTGTTTTTTCAATAGTTCCATACTAGTTATAAGTCAAATAACACAATAATAATGCTCGATATCGATCTTATTATGAAACACTATTATCCTATATTTAATATGTGAAATGATAAGTGTGTATTGTACGCTTGGCTCATTTATTGATAATTCTAATTATATTGAAAAATTTGCTACTCGTTTATTATATAATTATATTGGCTTATCTAATTTTATTTATTTGATGCTAAGTTATTTTTTGTTTAGGAACTTGCTTCTTGAAAAAGTGTCATTCCCCATGCATATTCTTTCTCGGAGTACATGTACCCATTCGTTTCGTCTTTTAAAGACAATTGCTATTAGTATGATTTTTATTTATGATTGTTACAGATTGTACATAGATGGCGCTCCCGCCTGTTGTTTATTTCCTGTTTGTAAATATCCACCCCCGAGAACGGGGACTTGCGTGGCAGGCACGGACCCCAGCGGTAATGGAATTTACCCTGAGCTTTAAACTCTGTTGTTATTGTTAATAAAAAATATCTAAAGGCACCGAGAGTTGGAATTTCTTCATTAAGCACCACCACTGACCGCAGTTGCAACAATGATTGCACACCTGGACGGCAAATGGTAGGAACGGCATTTTGATAGGAAAAAAAAAAATCTTCCCAACAGTTTCAAATAATTTAAAGTATTGTATACAAGATAAGTGCATATTTAACCAGTGAATTAACCATCATACTGCATGAATATTGAAGAATTTCTTTTATCGCATCCCTGTTTTCCAAGTGCTACGGCTCCAGAGACTGCCTGTAAAGCTTAGCGGCGCTGAAAATATCCCCGCCCTTTTAGCCAGCAGAATTATTGGATGCAAAATCCCAACTTCTGTTTCGGCTTTTTGAGACCAAGACAATTTTTCTTTAATGCTTAAAGTAACTTATTCATCAGTGTGTAGTTTGAGTTAAACATGTAGGAAGAACTGAGAAGATCAATGAACTAACATCTGCAATTTTTACTATCTCATGTATATATGCTAATTGATTATATTCTCTCTTTCCGAACCAAATCAAAGAATATTGCTATTACTTTTTTTCAGCGCTTAGCTTTTATTTTTTTTATGCGAGAATGCATTTTTTTCGGTTTGTGGATCACTATTTATTTCAATTTAGTTTTGGTGATAAGTTTTAATTTGAATGTCCTGAACATTATAAACAGAGAAGATGCTATTGCAAGAAAACAAAACTTCCAATATTATTACATATTTGCCTGTAAAATATATTGTAAATTATATATTTTTTTATTTCTTAAGCACTTTTCTAATATGTATGCTATTTTATACAGCAATTTGAGTTAATTAATTTGTGACTTGAGATATTGTTAACAGAATAACAGCTCATTTAGGCTGGCATGTCTTCTAATTTTATAATAACTTGGATATATCCCCTATTAACCCTAGATATTTTCCGAGATCTCTCTTCGATATTCTGAGGTTATCGTAACAACGTTGTTGGGCATTTCGTGCTAATTGTAAGTAATATTCGTGCTTAATTCGTGATTTATCCCTTTATCCCAGTTTTATCTTAAGAACTGAAAGAGACTTAACTATTCGAATCTATTGTGGATGGTCTCTGTATTACTATCTTTGACTAACTCTTAGTAGATACTTTATATTTTTTCTTCATGAGTAGTACAGAGGCTGTACGAGTAAACGACTAGGAATATTACAAACGTGGTAATGTAATCCATCTTCATTCAAACCATTTAATCAATCGTTTCATCCTTCCCTTAGAGGAGAGGACACATCCAGGATTGAAAAGAAGCGGATTATCTCTTTCGCTTGGTGTATACAAATAGTATTGTTGGCTGATCAACAATTTCATAACGGACGGTCAATAACGGGTTAGCTTTTAAATGGGTAACTTTTAATATGAAATGTTTTGCACAGATCATGGTTCTGATGCTATTTATTATCTGTGGTCTTCCAGCCATTCCATTTGTGCCAGATGGATTGGTGCTAAGGCAGAATATTTTGTTATGATTCTCTTCCCAACTGTGTGAAAAATATTTAATATTAAGAAGACATAAAAAAAGAAAATCTCCAAAGGTGGTCGAGTAAACCTTAGTTTCCTTTCAGCCAGACTTTACCTTCTGGCTTCTCAAAAAGATGTGAAGGAATATTATCATTTCCTTGTTAAAAGCACTGCAGCTAAAGGTAATAACTTTCAATTCTTGAACTGAAAGTTTAAACATGATTGCAAAAAGCCTCCGAAATGTATAAGCATCGAGCAATCACCCCTTCAAGACCAGCGCGTAGAGAATGAAGTGCTCTCGCAGGCCCGAACGCAGCGCCACCACGGGTCCATGCAGTTTTCGCAGTTAAAGCTAATTTTACAAAAAAATTCATATAAAAACCATTATTGCTTTTAAATGTAATAACTTTAATTTAACAAGTAACATTTGTAATGTATTACTACTTAATAATTATTAATATAAAGACTATAAAATTAATAGAAATGAATGAAATAAGCAGAACACTCAACTTTTAACTATACCCACGAAAACAAATATTATACACATCAAAACAAAGTTATAAATAAAAAAAAATCTATAATATTTCATTCGCACTCACACGTCATCTGAACGCATTTTCCCATATCTTCCTAACGAAAAAAACAAAAGCAATCAACAAGAACACCGGGTGCGTTTAAATCAAGCTTGCACTTTTAAAGAGCCGTTTGTTTATATCAATAAACATATCAAATCTAGAAATGCAGAAACAGAAACCAGTGCCTGTTCGCATATTTAGGTCAAATATCATACACTTAGACTTGAGGTATTTCACTCTTTCCGTAATTGGAAGGCAAAATAGAAGTGATCGAAAACATATAAAATACTATGCAGCGATCCCGAAACTGCAAACAACAAATCTAGTCATCCTACATAAACCAATAAGCATTCGATCATTTCCCCTATGGTGATAACTTCATAAACCAGATAACAACCTCCAGAAAGGGGTGTACACTTTTGTCTAATGGCTTTGTTACTCGGCTATGGACCCTAACGTTACGAGTTCGAGCCTCAAACTTGCACACCCCACACAGTCAAAACATAAACAAAAACAAAGATCAAAATAAATCCTGGCCCTTTAAATGCGCAAACCTCCCGAAAGATCCGAACACATGCAATGCTTACATGTTTAAATACTCCGGATCAAGTAAAAAATAAAAAAAAGCGCTGAACCGAAAGCGTATATTGAAGGTCAACACTCTGTGAGGATATACTTCAAAATTAGAACGGATTATAACCGCCATCTACTACAATTTAAAAATCTAAATAAAACGTTCCAAACTGAAATAACGTATACGCGATTGTGGGCTCCTGGAGAGGGAAAGGCTCGTCTCATATGCGATACCTTGGGCCGTGAAGGGAGAATCGCGTGATCACGTATACGTGATCGCTGTCCTGAACGGGTTAAAGAAAGAAGCTTGAAAACAGGAAAAAAAAACATACGGGGGATCAATAAAATGTTCTTGGTAAATATTGAATAAATCAATACAACTTTCGGCGAAGACCGATTTACCAGTTAAAGATAATCGACGTGTATACACAGTTGAGTAAATAATGAAACTAATAAATCAACAACCAACGTAAAATGTGTGTATAATATCCTAAAAGAAACCGAAGAACGGCAGCTTAAGTTTAAACAGTTTTAGAAGAAATGTGAAGAAGCATTAAATCTTAAGATGAATGCTTCTGAAAAAATCTGTTACCACATTATACGGACAATATAATACAATTTTAATGGCAATCAGATTGCAACTCATCGTACTCCGCCGAATATCATAAATTAGTTTGATAGAAAAGAATTGTGATGTCTCAAGAAGACATGATTCAAATGTTTTTGTGGAGAACAGGGTTTGTTTCATCATTTTTTATTGATATATTTGAATACAAAATAAAAACTTTTGAGCACTTTTTTCCATTAATTTCTTCTGTTAAATGGATAAAACCTATTGTCCATTTTCATCTAGTTATAAAGTTTTTTTTTTTTTAAATTTTATTTGAAGGAATAGAAGAATACACATGGTTAGAATATGGTTGGAAGTTCTATGGAAGGACTGCTCAATTATGGTGCATGTAGCACTAATATATAATTTTCAATGACTTTACATAAAAAAAAATTCCCAAATGAATGAAAACTGGCGCCCTTTTAACATTTTGTTTCCATCTTCATCACATACGTATATGTATATTTCACTTCAGCTTCTCCACCTTAAATCGGCACTTAAGGCAGTGGTCGAATAAGGCTAGTTACATCCTTTTAATAACTATCTTTCTGATAAGTTAGGAAATGTAACTTGTATAAAATCTTTTTTTTCTTTTGACATTATGCTGGATAATATTTTAGTTCAAGATAGAGATAAGCTTTTAGAAATTTTACGTGAGAAAATTCTCATTAATGTGTTAAAAAAGATTATTTAAGGAAATTTTCATTCAAAAAAAGAAATGAACATAATCATATTTCCGAGAAAGCGATTAGATTTCTTATACCTTTCAATACATTTTATGTATTCGAAACACAATTTCAGCCATGATATTAATTAAAAAAATATATAACTTTGATATTAATTAAAAAATATATAACTTTGATATTAATTAAAAACAAATATAACTTATTCTTTAATTCTTATACATGCAGTGCAATATTTTGAGTTAAATAATCTCTATATTATATGCTGAGGAGATTACTGAAATAAAGTGGCATGATAACGGTTCCACCTTTAGAATTGTCCCTGATTTAGACTACACTGAATTGGAGACCTGCAGGGATCCGCTCTAATATGTGCAAATGATATTTTCATTCATGTTTTCATACAAAAGTTATCTCTTATAATGTTCTTGGCGTATTTCTTAAAATTAAACTTCATTTATTCGAATAAGTTATCTTTTAATTTAACTTTTGATAGCTTAAACTTTGGCTTGCAAGTTATTTCACCCACATTTTTATGCAGAAAACTAATACCTAAGCACCTAATGCATAAATTATCAACAATCAAATAATTTTTGCAGCAATTTATTCTTTATTGTTCATTTAGCGTTTCAATATATTGCGTTGAAAGTTATGAATAAGAAAATCATAGTTTAATTAATCCTATTTCGTTATAATTAAAATAGTGAATATAATATAATTTAATAAATTTAAACCTTAAAATGGCAAAAAGTAGCGGAGATTTTAGATAAAAAAAATCTTCCCTCACTTGCTTTATTTTCAGTTCCTTTATCAAATTCCATTTGATAAAGAAATTTATTAAATTTTTTCTCTTACGAATCATCACCACCATAAAATTGAAGAATGAAATGCTAATGAATGCTTCGCAGCAACGTGATTAATGATGTTACTCGTGTGAGTGACATTCTTTATTAATTAGCATATTCAAAGAATTTATTTTCTGCTCAAAACTGACGTTAAATAACAATAGCAAAATTAATCCAACTTCATTACAAACCACAGTATCGCCATCTGGCGGCTTTAAGAATCTTAGACCGCAGTGCTTCTCAAGGGACTTGTGACCCGGTGTATATAACGACATGGTGGTTTCCGCTATTTTTTGCTGATCTTCAGTTCGATTCTGGAAACCGACGAATATTTTTCTGTTTTGTTTTTCATTATTATTTTACATATTAATTCTACAGTTACTACAAATACGACCAATTTTCAAAATTCACAAAATAAAATTTTATCTCAAAATATGTTTAAATTTAATTGAAAATTTAAGTATCGGGAGCTTACTTATACGCAGAGATCATCTATATTATTAGAATTTTTATTATTATTTCAAACGAGATTTCCATCTCATTTGAAACTTGAAATGTTTAATCCTATTAAGAATCTTAGACTCCTGCCCTAATCGTGAGATTTGTGGCGCAGTGGATAGAACGACTTAGGGCTTTACACTGCTTTTTGCTGCTCTTCAGTTAGAGTCTGGAAACCGAAGAATAGATTTATATGTCTTTACGCTTTTTTGTTTTGTTTTTTCATTATTTTTTTACATACTAATTCTAAAGTTACTACAAATTCGACCCATTTTCAAAATTCACAAAATAAAACTCTACATCAAAATATCGGTAAATTTAATGGACATTTTATGTTATGCTCAGAGATTGTCCATATTCTTATCATTGTGCATTTAGACGAGATTTCTATCGCATTTGAAACTCGAAATAGTTAGTTAATTTTATTAAGAATCTTAGACCCCCGAGTTGCTCAAGGGATGTGTGACCCGGTGTTTAAACCGGCATGCTGATTTCCGTTGCATTTTGCTGATCTTCAGTTCGAATCTGGAAACCGACTAGTAGTATTTATTAATTTTTATATTATTATTCTAAATATATTCTTATAATTCTACAGTTGCTATGAATTCGACCAAATTTCATACAGCCTAAAATAAAATTTGATTTCAAAATACCTAAACATTTATTTAAAATTTTAAGAGTCGAGATCTTTCACATGCGCAGAAATCATCCGTATTCTTAGCATTGTGCTTTCAGACGAGATTTCCATCGCATTTGTAACTTGATGTGGTTAATCGTATTAAGAATTTTAGACCCCTGAGATAATAAAGGGATGTTTGGCCTGATGGATAGAACATCCTTCAGGTAATGTTGTTTTTTTCTTAATTTCAGTTCGAGTCCAGAAACAAACGAATATTTTTTTTTATATATTTTTTTATTATTATTCTAAATAATAATTCTACTGTTACTACGAATTCGACCAAATTCCATACTTAAATAAAATTTGACTTCAAAATTTCAGTAAATTTTATTGAAATTTTAAACTTTCTAGTACAGCATTTCATTTGAATTATAAAAACTTTTTCACTATGGTTTTGAAATGCCCGTTATTTACTTTTGTGGAGATATATTGCAATAAATTTCTTAATGACATTAAATCATCTAATTCTTAGAATAAAGAAATTCATCTGCCTAGATGAATAAAAATATGGTTAGATTTTTCCCAAACCCAGCAAGTGATATGATGTTCCACCGAATTCGCACACTTTCAGCTTTAAAAAGAAATTATTATTGAGTGCAACAAAGCCGGATTATTTCCTAATTTTTATCGATTATTTCAAACGAAATTTCTACGTTTTAACTAAAGTCATAATTAAAAAAAATAATTTTCAATATAATAAATATACCATATTATTAGAAATTATGTAACAAATTATACTTTACAGCATATAAATTGGTTTACATTTAATTTTTATTTTGTAAGTACGAGTTATAATACTACGTCTCCTAGACATTTTCATCACATTATTTGAATTTTTTACAATATACTTTTTTATTTAAAAAATATACCATGATATTTTAAATTATGTTACATAATGAATGTACTTACAACTTGCTGGAAAGCAGACTGCTAAAGTCAATTCAAAAGCGGTAGTTTCATCCTTACGTGAAAATATTTCTGACTCCATTCACCTTATTTTAAAAATTCTCCATGTTTCATCTAATATAACAACCTTGTTACCTCGAATTTATCTACATTTTATAAGTTACGTCGATCAAAGGAAGTAATTATTATTTTATTTAAGGTATTGGTAAGATTTTCGCAATTTCTCAAAGATTACGTCAAATAATGGACTTAATCTAACCATTCCTCACATGAAAGAAGTCATTAGAAGAAAACAGCCAGTTTTAATTTTTCAATTAAATAAGTTGTACCATAAGGAAATGCATAATTAAGATCTATAGCTTTAAATTAATGAAATACATTAGCTATATTCTAAAGCTATACACCTTAACACAGATCACACTAGATGCAGATCTGATGCAAGCCGAATTAGATATAATTACACGCAGATCAAATTCTTATTAGATGCAGTTTTGATGCAGATCTGATGCAGAACTTAATTAGATCTAATTACACGCAGATCAAATTCTTATTAGATTCAGTTTTGATGCAGATCTGATGCAGAACTTAATTAGATGCACATCTGCTACAGATCAAAGTAGATGCAGATCTGATGCAAATATAAATAGACACAGATTTGATGCAACTCTAAAGAGATGCAGATCTAATTAGATGCAAACTTTATACAAATCTGATTAGATGTAGATCTGATGCAAATCTAATTAGATAAAGATCTTGATAGATGCTATTCTGATGGGGATCTAAATAGATGCAAATCTAATTATATGCAGCTTGGAGTAGATGCAGTTTGGATTATATGCAGAACTGATATATCCAATTAGATGCATATTTGAAACAGATCTGTTTCGATTGCGATATAATTAGATGCAGATATAATTAGACAGATATGTTAAGTTCAAGATATAATTACAGATTGTTCTGATCAGATGCAGATCTGAAGCAAATCGAATTCGATGAAAATTTAATTATATGCAGATCTATTTAGATACGGGCCTAATTAGATGCAGTTCTATTTAGATATGGATCACATTAGATGCAGACTTCATGCAGGCCTAATTAGATGCAGTTCTGTTTAGATGCGGATCACATTAGATGCAGCCTTCATGCAGGTCTAATTAGATCTACTTGCATGTAGTTCTACTTAGATGCAGGTCTGATGCGAGCCTAATTAGATGCAGGTCTCAATAGATAGAAAGTTGATGCAAATCTAAATACACGCACATTTGATGCAGATCTAATTAGATATAGATGTAATTAAACACAAATCAGATACAGATCTAATTAGATGTATATCTGATGCAGATTGAAATAGATGCACTTTTGCTACAGATTCAATTAGATGCAGATGTAATTAGATTGATATATGATTAGATGCAGATATAATTAGATACTTGCGCATGTGCAATGCTCATCCGATTTTAAATATCGGGACCTTGCACATGCGCATAGATCATCCATATTCTATTTTGTATTTAGACGAGATTTCCATCTCATTATAAACTTGAAGTGGTTAATCGTATTAAGAATCTCAGACCCCTGGGCTGCGCAAGGGATGTGTGGCCCGATGGATAGAACGACATCATGCTTTCAGCTATTCTTTGTTGGACTTAAGTTTGAGACTGGAAACCGCCGAATAGATTTGTATACTTTTATTCTGCTTTTTGTTTTATTTTTTCATTATTATTTTACATTCCGATTCTACTGTTTCTACGAATTCGACCAATTTTCCTTAAATAAAAGTTTACATCAAAATATCTGTAAATTTAATTGAAATTTTAAGTGTCGAGAGATCGCACATGCGCAGAGATCTCTTCTTCGCATTCTTCGCATTGTGCATTTAGATGAGAATTCTATCTCATATATATATGTAATTCGACTTGGCAGATGAAAATGCATAATAATCATCCTAATCGGATTTATAGATTGAAAGATAAAGGAAAACGTATTCTTTGACACATCTGTCATATTCAAATCGTAATTAGCCTTTTCGTAAAAATCCGAAGTTGGAACCGGTCTTATAGCTTAACAGGTACAGGAAAGTATAGTTTTCGACAGATCTCGTGGTTTTCAGATCACAATTGGCCTTTTCCTAAAAATCCATGTAGTTTAAAGAATTCATTCAAACCATTTAATAATTCAATATGATTAATTGAAATATATTTGTATAACAAGCATCAACCTAATGGGATTAAAAGGTAAAAGAAAATGTATTTTTCAACAGATCTAGCTGTTTCTCAGATCGTTATTGGACTTTTCCTCAAACTCCTTCTAATTTAAAAAGAATTCAAATTGCTTAATAATTCTAAAGAGTAGATTAAAATGTATTTATATATTAAGTTTCAGTCTTTTAAAGGTTAAAAGCTAAATGGAGGTGTATTTGTCCACCAATCCCGCGGTGCTTTCATCGAAATTGGGTTTTTCTGTAAAATCTTTCTAATATAAAAAAATAATTTTAAACTGTTTGATAATTCGACTTCGTAGATTGAAATATATTTACATGACAAATCAATTCAATGATTATTTTAATACCACGATCTTTTAATTCTTTGATATATACAGTGGCTGCCAAAATTGAGTATACACTATACTCTTTCTTCTTTAATTTTATTCTTTTTGATCTTAACATTCCTATTTATGAATAATATTTATAAGAACTACAAAATATACATTAACAAAAGTATTAGGCTAAAAAACAAAACGGAGGAATCAATAATATTTTTATTACAGTCATTTTTATGTCAAAGTTACGAATTCCAATGTCGCAAAATTGAATATACATCTAGCAAAATCTGTAAACAATAAGAGAAAAAGATAAATTAATATTTTGTTGCATATCCTTTTGTATTTAGAACAGCTTGTAAATGGTGTGGCATTGTGTTGACAAGAGTTTGAGTTGCTTCACCGGGTATTTTCGACCATTCTTCTTGTAATACTCTTTTTAAGTGTTCCCCTGCCACCAATATCGAGTTTTTGAACTGATTTTCCTAATTGTGCCCACAAATTTTCAATCACATTGAGATCTGGAGATTGGGGAGGGGTGTGCAATTGCATTTTACAATTATACAACAACCATAACTTAACTGTTTTAGCTGTATGTTTTGGGTTATTATCTTATTGAAACAGAAAACTTGACCCTAAACCCAAAGTCTGGGCACTTTGTTTTAAATTGTTCTTCAACATATCCAAATATTTAATTTTGTACATGATTCCATGAATGAAAACTAAATTTCCCACTCCTTTTGCAGACATACACCCCCATACAAGAAATGAAACACCTCCATGCTTGACAGAAGCGTTGGTGATTTTAGGAAGAAGTTCAGAATCGGGCTCTCTCCAAACATAACATCGACCTTCACTACCAAAAACATTGAACTCACTTTTGTCACTGAATATTACTTGATTCCAGAAGTCAGGAGGCTTTGAAATATAACTTTTAGAAAATGAAATTCTTTTCTCCCGATTTACTTTGGAAATGAATGGTTTTGTTCTGGCTACCCGAACATTAAAATTTGCTTTTCGGATTACTCTTCGAATTGTTTCTGCATAAACACACTTTCCAATTGTTCTTGAAGTATATGTAGCAATTTTGTAGTACTCACCTTAGGATTGTTTGCTACCTCTCGAAAAACTCTTCTCTTGGCCGTGGCAGTGAGGATTTCTTTTCTTCCTCTTCCAGGTTTATTAGCAATTTGTCTACACATTTTATACTTCTGGAAAATTTTTTGAACGCATCCGTGACTCCGTTGAATTTCCCTTGCAATTTCTCGTAGAGATTGACCATCTTCAGACAATCGAATAACAAGTTTCCGAATTTCAACATTTGTTTCATTTCTGGAGCTCCTTATGATAACCAAAACGTTTGTTTTCGCTTGGAAATAAATGATTGCCAATTAAAGTAACAAAACTATTTTTCTTATTCATTTGAAAATAAATAGTGGTAGTCAAGTCCGTTATTTTATAAGGTGCATACTCAATTTTGGGACTTTGGAATTTGTAACTTTGACATAAAAGTTATTGTAATAAAAATATTATTGATTCCTCCGTTTTGTTTTTTAGCTTAATACTTTTGTTAATGTATATTTTGTCGTTCTTATAAATATTAGCAATAAATAGGAAAGTTAAGATCAAAAAGAATAAAATTAGAGAGGAAAGAGTATTGTGTATACTCAATTTTGGGAGCCACTGTAGACCATGGTGATCTGTGTTTAAAAAGGTTTTTGAAAATTAAATTAACTTTACACAGCCCTTTTTTATGTACTCATGTCTGTGCTAAAGGGATGAATAAGGAAACTGAATTTAAAACTGCGGTATAAAGTAAATAAAAAGAATCAATAAATTCTGAAGCATTTTTCAGCTTAGATCTAAAGTAATCTAAGGAAAATTCAATGTTCAATGTACGCATGAAAAATTGTCTGAAGTTAGGAATTTCTAAGTGTTCCATTTTAGAAATTTCTAACTCACAAATTTCAGCACATATCAGATTATATTGATTTCTTTATTCATTGGGTAAAATAGAAAATCTTCAATACTGGAGCTCAGAAAATACTCCATATATTCGTCTAGAGTGATTCAGTTTCATATCAGGGAGCTTCAAAATTTTCTGATTGTAATATATATTTTCGTATCTACTCAGACTGTTTTCTAGAACTTTCATTCTTACGAATTTGCGAGCAATGCGGAAATAAATATAGTCACAATATATCTGTTTCCTGCAATGTATGAAACTCCGATATTCTATAGAATACTTAGGTATTTTATACAGTGGCATTTTTATACACATTATTTTATTCTATTTCTAAAATTGTATACAATATCAAAGCATTGTACATGTGCCATAAATTGTATAGGCATTCTATAGACGGGAACAAATACTATTTAGACAAAATAAGAATAAATAAACATATTAGGATAGTTTTATGATATTTTGTTAAAAAGAGTGCATTCTGTATAAATATCGATATTATTTAAAGAAAAATAAAATATAGAAATTAATTCATTTCTATTTTAGAAAACAAAATATTATATGAAGCTGTTTTGATGTATTTGATGAAAAGAAACAATTTAATTTTGTATTGATTTATGAATTGTATTATATGCGATTTGTAACACACACACATACGCACACATAGGTGTGTGTGTGTTGATATACACTTTGTCTTACTTGAGTATTAAAATGGAAGAAAACAAGTTAGTTTTCTAATGTGCAATGCATTTCTTTAATTGATTCAAAATGGATGCTTTCCATTTTCGAGTTTGCCAATATTGGCTATAAAATTGCACCCTGTACAAGGATATTCAATCTTTGGTAAATTAGAATAACTTTCTGGGACTTCACTGTATAACAGTTTGGAAGCTTCGCTTTGTAATGTAGAATTTTCCCAGAGTCTCTGAACGAATGGAATTTTTTGTAATCATTCCATTATATTCTTATTCAAGGTGGCTTCAGTAATGAGCGAAAAGTTTCACAGCTCTGTTACAATTATGATGGAATGCAATGGTATGTTTTTCAGATGTCTATAATAGATGACTATTTGTTGTCCTTTGTGCTATTTATTAAATCATTATTCACCATTTCAATTCTTCAAAGCAGAATGTTAAGCACTTAGTATGTCTTATATGCGAATTGAATTGCTTTAAAAGAGCAAAAGAAATGCATTAAGTGAAGCAAGACATCCTTTATGCAACTGCTATACTAAGTGTCATTTTAGAGGATTTTATTTGAAATGAAAACGAATGTAGGTTTTTAAATAAATATTATTCTGAAGAATCTTACTTAGCCTGAATAGAAAGGTATCATATTGAATTTGGAGCTGCTTATTTTAATGAACAATCAGAGAGAGTTCATTTTAATTAAAAAACACTATTAACCATTTTTATGTATCTTCAAAGTCTTTTTCTAAGACTTTTATCTTCAAAATAGAATTTACTATCTCAGAAATGTATTTGGAATAGAAAACAAAGGGCATACGACTTGTGTGATCGATCCAAATAAGGAAACAGGTTTCCCGTATTGGACCATCCATTCTTGAAGCAGATTGAAAGCAAAAATATTTTTGATTCTCAGATTCACACTAGTACGAACTCTATGAAACAAACAGAACATTGAACCTCTCCTTCCTTCATTACTAACGTGTTCATACAAAAAAAGACCCTTCATTTCCGTAGTATTTAAACGGATATTTTATGTCTTGAATGCCCTCTTGTTTATAGATTTAATTTTTCTTGGCTTATTCAACTTCCATTTTATGAATGATTACAATTGCTTTCTAAAATAATCCTGAAGTTTAAGGAAATGGCATAATTGACTCAAACAATCAACAATGACGCCATTCGATCGAAAATAAAACAGTTGTAAGTAATCCAGTCTAAGAAGTATCTGGATGAGAACAAAAATCATATCGCTTTTTAATAAAAATCCCTTGCAGTGACTTGCAGCCTAGTAAGTTTCCTCTCAGAGGATATAATAATATATTTTGTACATTATTCTAAAACAATGTAAGGATTGTTAATATTTAGAAAAAAATCTTCTTGATAGCGGTCTTTGGTGATCAGCTTATTCGCCCATATTATTGATTTTTTTTTGGCTGTACAAAAATTAATACAGAAAAATTATTCCTTTTACATGACGTGACTGAAAAAAAAGAATTTAATTCAATTAGTTTACTGCACATCTAAAAATGCACACATTACGAAATAAAAGTAGAAGTGGGAATTCTACTATATCGTTAAAAATACGTGGTTGAATGTTTTGATGCATCAACTTGAATTCCATCATAATATTTAAAGATATTGTATAGATTCATTAACAAGGTGAAATTACAATATTATTAAAATGAAGGGGGAAACTGTGATGATGTGAGATAGAAACGACATCATTAAAAATTTTATTATTATTTTTAATGTTAAGTTAATACGAAGACCATTTTTGTAAGATAATTGTTTTCGAAAATATGAACAGTCATTTCCCCGAGCAAGTCATAAAGATTACTCATTAGACGATGGTTAAGCTTATTTTTGTTAAATTTCTTTTTGAAGCCTATTCATCATTTCTTTTCTATCTTTTTCACTCTAACTGAATGGACGTTTGGTGACAAGGTGATCACTTTCCGAAATATTTCAGATCACATTTTACAGTTTCAACAATCAGCTAAGCGAAGCGCTCAGTTTCAGTTGCAAAATCGTTCCATAAAACCTTCTGAAATTTGTATGATGGTCTCTTTACATTTGATAGTTCCCAATTCTTTCTGAATTTTTTTAGGAAAATGAGAATAACGATCGAAGAAGCCAAGGCATGCTTTGGCATCTGTGTACCAACAATCATGGAGCCAGTCTGAATTTATATTTATTTTCAGTAGCTATATTTCTTTCTTTATGGTACAAAGTAGTCATTCCTTTCATAGTAGTGGTACCCAAATTATGAAGACTTCATTAATTCATGAGAAAATTTTAAACTGCACTAAATGGCATTTTGGAATGGTGTTTTTATATGAGAAAAGCAGATGCTAAAGTTCAGGCTAAAAGTTTTGGAATAACACGATTTTTTATACAGCATTCAGAGCAATTTTGCAGTCAGATCAGTTTATGATTTTTTAAAAAAGTAAATTCGTGAAAAATAGGGTGAAAAGTTAGTCGAAGGTATTTATCAAACCTTTTAAAGCAAAATATTTCTCCAGCATCTACTTTCATTAAATGATACGACTGCATTAAAGATATGAATCAGAAAAGAATTAACAGACAAAAGTTTGAGAAGTTATAAAACATGGTGCCATCTGCAGTTATGGTTGAAGAATGAGACTTGATGTTTCTTTAACACGAGGTAATGCAGGAGAGAGTCCAATGAGTGAAGACCTGAGCTGATAAATCTTTAAATTCCTATTCATAATTGCTGTACAAATTACGAATCTAAAGAAACTTTGGAACTTGAAAGCAAAACTCACAGAATCCTGACACAGGCCAAAGAAAGAAAATACCTTTTTTATAGTCAACTGACACAAGTTGAAGAAAATAAATGCATTTAGAACGTCTGAAAATAGATTTTTTTATTGAGGTACTGCGCATTACTGAAGAGACAGATAGCCATTTTTCTCAATTATCGAGTACGCCGACAGAATAGCAACCGAGTAGATATGGAAACAGATTTCCGGGGATCATTCGCCGATGCACTCGAGGTTGAACTCATTCCGTCATCTCTAATTACGCCGTTCCAGTCAATCTCAGAGTTGTTTGAAAGAAGGATAGATATTTTAGAGAAGGGAACCACATAATATGAAATTCTCTTAGTCTCAAAGTTGTATAAAGATTTCCTGACCATTATAAAGGATTATAAGCCAATAAGGGCTCTTGAGGATTCTGAAACATCTTTCTTGCATGCCTCATTTATGTAACGTAAATTAGTAAATAATGTTTCTTGATGCCAAATGGAAATATTGTACAATCGACAAGAAAACGTAACTTTTGAGTAGACATTAATAGTCAATAGCTGCCATTTGAATTCAAAACTTCGCAGCAGGGAAGTCCTGATGCCATGTTTGGTTGACTTTTTAGAAGCTTCTCGAGGTTTTGATTGGTCGTAGACTTTGGTTGCAGTGAATTGTTATTGAAAGAAATTGGCAAGAGCTCTCAGGACCAGCTGCTAGAAGTCGTACGCCATAAAATGCTGCACACTTCTTCCATATTCTCTAGTTGTGTCAGAATTTAAATTTTTGTAAAGATCTGAATATACGAAAAGACGATAACAAAAATTCCCTCTTCGAGAAGAAAGGATATTGCTTATTTTACTTTATCACTTTCGATTATGATAACAAAGATGTTTGGACTTCTAACATGCAGCCGAAACAATGAGTCATTCCAAAAGAATATGAATAGATTGGTTTTGAGAGCATAGATGATTGTCAATAGTTGAAAAGCTAGATAATCATGCTTCAGTAAGTGAGACTTTGAAATCTTTGATCTTAATAGTTGACTCAAGTAACGAAAAAAATAATAAGCTTGTTGAGATTATCTAAACCTTTTCCCGATCTTTAATCAAAGCTATGGAATCTACAGCTGCACGAACAAAAATCAAACATCTGGTTAATATTTATCAAGCGTCCTACCAATCAAATCTTATCGAGTTTTACCCACTAAAAATTGCATCATATGTGAAAAAGTTAAAAAAAAAATGCTTGAAGAAAATATTGTCCACCTAACTGAAAGCCCATAGTCATTATTGGGAAATCTTACAAAGAAAAAAAAATGAAAACATTGACGTCTTTATATAAACTATCGCTAGCTTAATAAGATTCTGAAGGAAGATGTTCATCCTCTATTTAATATTGGCAATAATCTGGAAAATTTGAAATGCGTCAAGTTATTTTGTTTATGAACATATATTTTAATTACTGACAGGTAGGAGAAATTCCTCATACATTATTCCAGGAGAAAACTTATATAGGAATTAAAATTTTTATCATTTGAATTCCGCAATTATAATGAAAGATGGATAATTTATTGCAGCTTTTAAATCGGACTAATGGATTTCTTCTATTTTGACCGAATCACTCTCAGACACTTTAGAAGAGGATCTCATTTGATTAAGGACTATTTTGGTATGTATTTAAGAAGAAAGTATTGTGTTCAATCCACAGAAATATATTTTTGGTGACATGAAATAAAAATACTGAGCCCTTTTAGTCCTGTGATCGACTAGATCCATGAAAGTGAAAGTCAAAAATATTTTTCCCAATTTCAAAGAATGTAAATGATAAACGAAACTTTACAGGATTCTGCTTATATTTCCGAAGATATATCATAGGATTTTTTCATTTAGTTAAGCTTTTGCAGATCTTCTTCAATGGCTATAAGGAAATTCACTGAGGTCCCAAAAGGTACAATCTTTTAATAATCTAAAAAAAGATTTATTTCTGACGCATTATTAAGAATGCAAGACGAAAATTATCTAACAAAAATTCATGCAGCTTGGTATTCGAATGATATTTGTGATCGAATTACCATTAAAATGACCAAAAAGATCCTTCAAATTGATGCGGAGAAAGTCCTGTCATATGCCCTAAACCTTTCACTAGAGAAAAAAAGAAATATTCTGCTAACGAAAAATATTGTAATGAGATGTCAACAAATATTGTCCGTACTTGATTAGAAGTACGGACAATACTACTTGTTTAGAAGTACGGATAATTGTCCGTACTTATTTGCTGTTACATAACACTCAATCTTTTAACTCGTGAGTGTCAGGGATTCTTCCAAAATGTTTTCTAAATGGGCATTACGTCTTCAAAAAAAAAATAAAAAATAATAATAATTATATACAAAAAATGTTACCGGTACTGTTAAAGGTACCGACGCTCTCTCTCGAAATCTACTGAAAGAGAATACTGAAATGTCAGAACTAGCTGTTATTACTTCTGTGGATACCAGTATCAAATAAAAGTAAAAAGCCAAACCTCAAAGACATAACCCTCCATTCCACCACTGTATCCATTGTTATAAAGGTATTTGAGTTAAATGACGAAATCCTGAGAGAAAGAATTTTGATCCAATTTATTATTATTTAGTTATTCTCAAATACCCTGAAAGAGACAGACGACTTCGCGACCGCAGGACATCTTGATTATGAGAAAATGCGTATTAGAATTCCAAAAGTCTATATTAAACTATTCAGGAAACATGGTTAAATATGTTATGCATTGCCGAAATTGAAATTGGAAAAAATCCATTCCTCACCTCGACGCTCATTTGCATTCCATCAGCTTCAATTCGTTTCTATAGAATAAGGAGCAATCTTCTTAAAGAATTTCCAAGTTCTGCGCGTTTGAAGAAATGAATTATTTTGTGCACAAATTACTTGACACATTCAGGGTTGTAAGTACATAATAGAACTCCCAAGGCAGCTATATATAAGAGAGTGCTCATCGCTTATTTTTTTTAAAATTGAAAGCTGCCTCTCCTCTTTAAGCTCCGAAATTTTATCCCTGGGAGTACATTGGCTAAAACCGAATTAAACAAATATGATCTAGCCGTCTGCGTATAGAGCTATCAAATTTTAAAAAATAACTGCAGTCATTTCACAAGCCATCCAAATTCATTTTGGTTACTTATTTAATTTTTGCATTCATGAAAGATTTGAATGTTATAAAAAACAAATAAATAAAATGGAAAATATAAAAAATATGGCACAAAATGTATCATCACTTAAACTCAATTTTGATCCCTAAATGAATGAAACTGATGACTATTTTGCAGTTAACGCAAATTAATGTTTTAACTCTTCTATTTAATTGTTCAAAAGGGCCTTAAGCAAAATGTATTTCTAAAAATAGCACCGGTATCAGAGAGTATGCGAGAAAATTTTGGGGAAATAACTCCTACTGGTTAGAAATATAGGATACAATAAGAAATAATGAATAATGAATTCCTAAATATTGACTAAGAATGCATGCGCAACATGAAATAGTTGCATTGATAAGTCATATAGTAAACATTTCTTAAGAAATATTGATTATTGCCCATTAAATGGGGAAAGATCTGAAATGTTAATTGAAGATCTTTCAGTATATATATATATATATACTGAATACCCTATATATATATATATATATATATATATACTGAATACCCTATATATATATATATATATATATATATATATATACTGAATACTCTATATATATATATATAATATATATATATATATATATATATATATATATATATATATATATATATATGCATTAATAACTATAGAATAGATATTGTAATTGAATACAAACTTGAGTATAGCAATATCAATATTCAAATGAAGGGAATGTTTAAAATATTATGAGTCATTATTTTGCAACGAATGCATTAAGGAACTCTGTGGTCAATGACAAGTCGGGTCGTTTTGACACGCGTGGGCGTGCGTGATTAATTGCGTCTGCTCGATTCATTTTTAATGTTGGCTATCGCCGAGATATTTTGTCAGTTTCATGAATGGGGAGAATTTTTAATGGCAACTATTTTATGACCAAATATTTGTTTGGAAGCTACATTTTCTTTAAAGGTAATTGGGCCCGTTGAAAAGCTAATTATTTTTATTATTTTCGGAGCACGCGTCTTTTATTAATACAGAAGCCTGATAGTTTAATACCATCTCCAATTCATTTGCTGCAAAAGTCAAAACTGTTTTTTAATTACATTTTTGTGTGTTCATTGAGTGATTTTAGAAACTTGCTAACGCATATTTCATTTTCTATTAATCTTATTCCTTGAAAACGAAATAAGACTTTTTTTTCGGCACCGAAAATCTGCCGAATAATTAATAAATTCTAACTGATCTATCCTTTTCTGTGTTGGCATCTTATTTGAAAAGGATTGGAATACCATCACAAAAGACTTAAAAATAAAATTCTTTTCATTACTAGGTGAAAACCAATATCATCTGAAAAGAAAGAATACCTTGAAAACCTTTCGACAACTTTTTTAATTTCCTTTCTTTATAACTCATGTAACACTGTTTCGACTTCCATGCGTAGAAGTGTGCTTCAATTGAAACAGAAAAACCGAGAAATACTTTTGTGAGCGTTTCAAATGTCACGAGGCTTTTGCAGTGCGTAATAACACCGCCTGTTTCAGCATCTCCTTTCAACCGAAAGAAGTAAGAGGAAACAAAAGGGAGTGTGTTCGTGGTGAATGGAAATCGGTTATTTAAAGACCTGTTTCAACAATCGATAGTTCCACACAGATGTGACTTTATACTTTGAAAACTGGTCCAAACTGTTTCAATCATTTTAATACCATAACGTTTTTAATCTGATAATAATTCTGGTTTGACATATTTTATGTAGTTACTTGATGTAAAAATCATTCAAATCGTTCTACAGAGTAGATTGTTGGATTTAGCAGGAATTTATTTCAAAGCTCAAGTTTTTTTTCATTAATTAATTTAAAATAATTCAAAACAAATCGACATTTTAATATTTTTTTGGAATAAAAACAATTAAACAATTCAATGCAACAAAATTGCATTGAAAGATTTAGAAGTATGTTAACTGTGGAGTCTGTCTTTACATTATAATATTTTATTAAAAGAAATTAGAAATATCATATTTCAAGAATATTTAATTTCTGATTTTCTTGAGTACATCCTTTATCAAAGTTATGGGAAGTATCTTGCAATCGATATTATTTAAGCATCGAAATTTTACTACAGAAATATTCTAGAAACCAGACTTTTAGTAACCTTGATAGTCTTGGTCGCTAATTCTGTTCTTTCTCCACTTACCTGATATACAGATTTATTTCCAAACAAGAAGGCACCAATATTTTGCAATAAGTGTGCAATATGTTGACTCAAATTTAATATATAATGTTTTTATAG
This sequence comes from Argiope bruennichi, assembly GCF_947563725.1. Lineage (NCBI taxonomy): Eukaryota > Metazoa > Arthropoda > Arachnida > Araneae > Araneidae > Argiope > Argiope bruennichi. The sequence goes on from NC_079159.1 coordinate 127,767,805, forward strand.
TGTAATTTGTTATTTAAATTATATGCATTCTTAACTTCCAAATCAAAATACTTCGTTTATTTTCCTTAGAGCTATTGATGTTGATGCTGTGTCGCGTTACAGCGGAAAGAGCGGGATGGGGTGCAGAAGCTTCTGAGGGTAAAGATCCCTGAGTATCGAGGGCAGAAGTCTGACTTCTAGCTCATCTAAAGATGACATTCACGCTCGCTTACACAGCATCCTTTTAGAGGGGGCTCTTTCACACACCTCAAACATAGAACACAGAGTGAAGAACAACCATACCGGCACCTGGACCCGAACCTGGGATTCCAGATCACGGGGAAGACGCGCTACCCCTAGGTCAGGACGCAGGCTTTAGAGTTGTTGTGATGGGTTATTTCGAACAAGAGAAGCAGTATGTAATCGAATATTATAATTTATCGCTTAAATCATATGCATGCTTAACTTCTAACTCAAAATACTTCAGTTGTTTTCCTTACAGCTATTGTGATTGGTTATTTCACACAAGAGAATAAGTATGTAACTAGATATTATAATTTTGAAAACAGAATGCGTAAATGGAAGACGTAAATCGAAAATAAAATGAGCACAGTTTTGAATTCAAATGAATGGTTTTCACATCGAGAACCATGCAATTTAATCATTAAATATTCAGTTTTGCACTAATTTACTTTTAAAAAAATGTTAATAAATTTTTGGAAATAATTTGTAGAAACTTTGTTAAAGTAATTAATCATCAAGATTTAGAAGCAGTTTCTATTTTCATACAGGATGGCAGATGTAAAATCGCATTCTTTAAACTGTTCGAGCATCAATATTTATATCAAAGCAACACATTTTAGCAACACAAAAAAGAAGAAGCAAAAAAAAAAAAAAAAAAAAAATCAAATTCAGTGAAATAGTGAATTTAATTTCTTCCAGCTATATTTACAATAACTGAATCTACTACAAAACGTCCAATCCAAAATCGAAGTAATACGTTTTTAATTATATAAGGCGGAAGATCTCCATTTTGAATAAGAATACCCATAAGAAAAGCGATGGACTGAATGGAGGTATGTTAAGTAATCTCTATAAAAGCTGAAAACACAAAAAATGTGGGATTGAAATGTAAACAAAAATCATAATTAAAAAAATCTAATCAATGCCTTTTTTTAAACAAAAAAAATTGCAAAAAAATAATCTACTTCTCATATACATATATTAATAGCAAACAACATCGCAAATTTGACGCAACTTCGAAAATGCAGTAATATCTCTAATCTTTTGAATCTAAGTTTATAAAACTCATTTCCATGAAAGAAGCTCAAAGAGCACGAGGACATGAACGGATAAGCTGAAAACTTAAGTTAAAACAAAATTATTTCAGCTCTTGTTTTCGCATTAAAATATTAGAATACTTATCTTCCAAACACTTTAAATTTAATTCGCACTGTTGGCTCTTAAAGTAACCCAAGTCTTTAAGATAATTAATAAAATTTTCTTTTCATGAAGTTTTGCTAGTTGGGGAGGGTGGAATGACAATAAGTGGTTTCTCAAGAATAAAAATATTAATCAACCAGTTCGGTGATAATAAATACGCGGAATCTCTAATCCCAAGGATTAAAATTTCATGCAAACTGAAAACTCTCAAAACTCTAGTTCAAATGGTTCTTAAAATATCAAAAATTTTCCCGCTTGTCTCAAATAAGTGAATTTTAATATCATTATTAATTGTTTTATGATCTAATACGAAATTTCAAATTATTAATATTTTAAAGTTTTTAAACTTAATACAATTTTACAAGATTTCTTTCTCTCAAATCATGTGAGATTTAAAATAAAAAAATATCCAGGTGATTGACTAACTCATTAATCTCTTTAAACATTTAAGAATGGTATATTATCAAAAAGAAAATAAACGTATACAAGATTTCAAACTTAAGAACTTAAGGTGCAAATTAAAAATCGATTGAATATTTCCATCATTATAACCATGATAAGTAAAACGAAAGGATGTAAAATCTATTTTATTTCTTTTCGGATTCCAATATAATTCATATAACTATTCCCATGTATTCTTGACTACATAGATATTTGAAAAGAATTCAAAACTTTTTATTATGCAGCTAAAGCAAGAGTTTCTATTTCGAAAACAATTAATGTCTTGCAGAATCAATATTACAACAGCTTTTCCTTCTTTTGCTTCTAATGTTTTACATTTTTCCTTTTCTATTTTTTTTTCTCTTTTCTTTTTCTCTTAGAAAGTTGTATTGCTTCCTTATCAGGAGCTTCATATTCTCAAAGGTCTTCAAGAATCTTTTCTTTTTCCCTTTCTAGGGAAAGAGCACGAAAGTGAAAAAATCGCCAAAATGCTATCAAATAACATTTTATCTTTTCTCAGTTTCGTTTATGGAGAAATATGTGGAAGGTGAAGTTAACGTTTTATCTGATATTAAAGTGGTTTTAATTCAATATATTTGTAATCAAAGACATGGACTATTGTTCCGTACGTATAAAGCTAGAAAAAACCATCGAGAGTGATCTTTTCGAAATTTTCAGACATACTCTACAATAAAGATCTTATCCCTTTTTCTTCGCATAAAATTGCGGACCTTGGGTGAGTCATAGATTGTACAGTATTGGTGAACGATATTTACGAAATACAGATCTTTAGCTTGAATCTAGCATTTTTACTGAATTTATCGGGAGAATATGTATTTTTGACATTTTTTGATGGCCGATTGACGCCAAAAATCGACACGAAACTACAGTTGTAGTCGTAATATCTTGTTCCATTCATTTAAGTAACTGTATTTATGAATTATGGCGTTTGCATACATGCGAAAGTTGAGAACGGCAGTTGTTGGACGAAACTAGGAAGTATCGATTTAAGGTGCTAAGTCTGTGTACCGAATTTTATGTATATAGCTCTTTGCATTTTATAGTTATTTAATTCACTTGCACTCAAAGGGCTGGTCGGACAGATTCCCTGCGATTGAATTTCGTTGGTAATTTGACAGAAATCCACAAATTTGGTAATAATTCCATATACCAAACTTTAGCCGTCTCACTTAAACCCTTTTTGAATCATCAAGTTCGCAGACAGAAAAATAGACATTGTGATGAAAATGTGTTTTTTAGTCTCAGAGAGGCCTGAAAAAGAAAGAATCTCAAAAGAATTTTTTGATGATTACAATACTTCGAATGCGAAAAACCAAATATGCTGAGTATTTGATACAAAATTGCATGCTTAAAATGAATCAAATGTTTGATTTTGATGCTATATTAAAAGTACTTTTGCCAAATGAAAGAATTTTTGAACAAAATGATTTGTAAATTATTAATAAGTTTAATATTAGTTTTGTAAACCATCTTTTTCTTCCTATTTTTTGAAATCACATGTAAAGTGGTGGTTTGTAGGTCAGTTCCTATCAATATAATTATATCCATGCAAAAGGCGCAATAAAATTCAAATGGGCGACAATTTTAACCATGAAAGTGATATCTAGATTAGAAGAAAGAGATTATGATCGACGTGAAGTGACAAATTATAATGTTATTGATGCAAAGAATTTTAAATAAATATTTATCTCGTAAATGGAATGATATATGTGGGAGAAATGAATTACATCATGAATGCAATGCGAAAAGCCTTCTTACCATATAACGGCTAGGAAGAGAATACATACAACGTGAATTGTTTTAGTCGCTATTTCTGTAATAGTATGAATGGACTAACTGCATCGCAGAAAGTCGTATTAGAAAAGTATTTCAGCAACCAGTCATCGGAAAATTAGAGATGAACAGCAGCGATATAATCAGGCGGCTAACGTGACCGCCATTTTCATCACCGATTATCTGCAGCGTATAATCGAAAGCGTTAAGGAATCGCCAAAAATAAAAGTGCATTATGGTAGGAAGAAGAATAAATGGCAGGTAAGTGCTTCATTCATCCGGATTTCATAAAATATCATCTTAGGATATTACAAATACAATATACACAATTTATTCTCGACATTTTTTGCAAGCTATCATTTCACATTGAAATAATGGTGACACTACACATTTTCACAGTTCAGTTTTTTTTATGCTTATTTAGTATTATTTAAGTGAAAAGAATCATACTTTCGAATTTCGCCTATTTATGGTATGTAATGTTTGAAACACAGTTTCGGAATTAAAGTAAGAAAGAGAGAGAGAGAGGTTCTGTATGTACTGTATAATTACTTATTTTTGTTAATAAATGGATCATTAGTATAGAAATAGCACGCTGTGTTGGGCCAGGTTAGTTGTGAAAGGGAAAGCTTTACATTGATTATCTTCTTAAAATTTATTTGATAAACAAACAATGCTTTCAAAGATTCTTCAAGTAATTCTTTCCATGGCGATGAAATATATTAGATGAGAACTTAGTTGGTCTGGTTTGTTTGCCGAAATTTTTCTTTACTGTCTTTTTCCTCGCAACTCGATCTATCTAAACAATAAGAACTCTCCTTTGATTACGTCACTTTCATTTCTTTTCTTTCATCTTTATGAAATCTTTTTCGTAAGTGAAAACGACTTTTCTTAGGTCAACTTGGATTTCATGAACATGAAAAGAATAAGGAAGGAAAATATGGATAAATTTCTTCTGACCTCTTTTTAGTATGTCTCGACTTTATTCTTGTATCGATATATGTTTATCCACTTACATAAAATCCTATAAAACTGTATCTCAACCCTGACTTCCTTTTCTCATTAAAGCTAAAAGTGAAAGCTTGATCATTACTTTTTATATTACAAGAAATGCCTTACTCTTGTATGTAATCAAAATTTGATAGATGCAGAAAATGTCTGAAATTTACGAATGAAAGAAAAAAACCCAAAAAACTTGGCGATATTTTTCTTCACGATGTAGGCAAATTATAATTATTATTTAAAATTATTTAAGATACTGAAAAATTAACTTTTATTTGTGATTCAAATATCATATGAATGAGCGATTATCCATGCAAAGGAATAGTTAATTACAAGAATATTTCTTGATTGTTTAAAAAATGCCATCCACGTACGAACCTTGAGCAGCCGGTTAGCAAACAATTATGCTGTTTCCGAAGCTACTTCGCCTCTGAACAATAGGAACCAGCGCATAAGCTATAATGATACCTGACCGTTATTTTCAACGGTTTGAAAATATTAGCTTTGGATGAGGCTTTGAATGAAAACATACTAGATCCCGAACTGAATTCTGTAGTTTCATGCCTTCTCCTTATCAGTTATAAACACTTAAATTGAAGCATGTGAACATATCTCACGAAGCACATGCGATAAATTTTAAAACAAATTCTTCACTGCATTCTGACATTTTTTCAAAATTTTCAGTCATTTGTTATTGCTGCATATACATATTGGTCAGCCTTAAAACATCTCTACTCTGCGCTCTCTGTACAACTAACTACTCAGTGTAAATTTACATTTGAAGCCTTAAGGCGCCAGAATTTTTGAACATACTATTCAAAACATGGGAAACAGATTACGCAAAAAAAAAAATAAATAAATAAATAAATAAAGTTCCAAAATGTTTAGATTGATAGATGGCGTTGTACAATAGAAAATATGCTGAAAAGACATATATATACAAAAAAATCTTTTTTAAAAAAAATACGTGAGGTATGAAATTTTTTCTTTTTAATTTCTATTTCTCATATCAAAAAGAGAAGGTAAAAAAATGAAGAAACTTAAACTGTCAATATAATTGCCATTTCGTCCCATATGCACAAAAATTGGCATAAACCCTTGGTTTGCAGCTACGGTTCTCTGCATAAAAGTGGATCAAACTGGGGAAATGTCATTCTTATCAGCGATGGCTGTCATATTTCCAGAACATGTTTTGATTGCGAAGTTGTTTCATGAAAAGAAAAAAAAAATGCTGCGCTGCACTGCGATTGTTTCGGCGAATTAAGAATTTACGCAAAGGACCATTACTTCCACAAACACTCAGGATAATGATCACTCGATTCGCGAAAACTGTAGATCTTAGAGTTCAGCCTGGTCGAGAATGCAAACTGACTTATTCAGATGACGTTGAAGGTTTTGTCAACGCTATTGTTGAACAATCAACGATAGATATAGATTAATAATGTATAACGATGTAGGCTGTAGTAGTGCACGTGCAATGTCACGGCATTTGAGCATTCCCTACAGTGCCTATTAGTGCACTTGAATACTCCCTACAGTACTGTTCCTATTAGTGCGGGTACTGAGAAATACTGAGAATGTACTAAGGAAATTGGAGCATTTTTACTCTTACAAAATTCGTCACGATCCTCGACTGAACTAGCTGTAGCATATGTAGATTTTACATCTGGAAGAAGAGAATCATATTGAGCAGTTTTCCCTGCATTGATCAGGTCCTTGTCATTGAATGTTCGATACGTTCGAATAAAATGTGCTACAATTGTGTATTTTGTGTCTTTTCAGCGTATTTTCTGTTGTACCACGCCATCTATCGGTGTTTCTGGAATTAATTTTTTTCGCATAATTCGTCTCCCCATGTCTTGAATAGTATTATATATTCAACAATTTTGGAGCCTTTAGATCGAGTAGTTCACTGCATAGAGAGCTCAGAGTAGGGGTGTTTTAATTTTGACCACCTTGTATATTAATATCAGAACTCCATAGTAATATTGTAAATAGTTTAACAGTTGATTCATTCCTCAAATATAAGACAAATTGCGCATTATTTACAAAGATTCATTAGGAAAAACTATTTGAATTGTTTACAATAATATTTTTCTTGATATTAATTCTGATATTTGACATTAAAAATGTAATACTAGCGATAAGGATATTTTAATAAGGAGTTTAGTTTTAAATATTTCTTTTTAAAAATTAAAATATTTCCGGTTTTAAGGTTTTTATCAATCTAAATGAACATCCTTTCTCAGATTCTTTCAGACAAATTGGTAAAAACAATTCTACACAGGTCTTGTTTTATTTATGTGATGCAGAGTCTATTCATATGGGCCACACGGATTCATATAGCTTTTGTCAGCTAAAATTTTATTTTGGATTTTACTGATATAACTGAAATTCAGAATAAAAAAATATTGAGAAAGATTATTTTCTCAGAAGATTACTAATGAATTCTTCATAGGAGATTCCGAAAATGAACCTTATTTTAAACAGAGAAACAAATTTGGTTTTGTATGTTACTGATATAACTGAAATTTTAAAAAAAATATTGAGGAAGAATATATCACTTTCTCAAAACGAGATTGCTGATAAATTCTTTATGGGAGATTCCAAAAGAGAAACTGATTTTAAAGAAAGCTGAGAAAAATAAATTTGTCGGTGAAAAAGTATCTCTAGAAAACAACTTACAAGCTTATTTTTTTTGTAAAGAATCTATTCTTTTAAACTAAGTAACCGGTGGTAAGTAGGGATTGCAATACCGGACCAAAATTTCAATACCGGTATTCGGTATTCTTTAGATCTTAATACCGGGATACCGGTTTTAATACCGGTATTAGAAATTTTTAAAAAGAAAGAAAACACAGGTGTTTCTTTGTTTTAAGTTTTATAAGAAAGTGTAAATATCACAAAACATAATATGTAACTTATAAATTACAACAGTATAGAAAGAATCACAAAAAAGTAAAGGAACTTATTTATTTAAATCACAAAAAAGTGTAAATATCACTATTCAGTCTGTGGTACTATTACAAATTTTTGAAATGTGATCTTAAAAAACATAATGCATTAATTGTACTGTCATTAAGCCTGAAAAGTAATTTTATGTAAAAATGACCAGCTGTCGAAAATGCTCTTTCGGCATCTATGCTAGTTGGTGATACTGTTAGCAATGTGCGATATACTTTTTCCAAGTATTTCCTCTAAATCCCTCATCTTCAAATAAATCCAATTTCCCGTCGGAGGGTTTTGGATATAGCTGATTTCTGTATTGTATTTTGGTTCGTTGATTTTTTTTTTATTTATCGCTAATTCTAATTTTTGTTTAATTGACAATTCCTTTTCACTATCGACATTAGTGTCATCATAATCTTCGATAACTGAACCGAATTCTTCTGAATGTAGATAGGTTTGTGGGTAAAAAATTTTAAGAAAATTTACTATAAACTTAATCAGATTTGAATTGTTTATTTTCCTTTCTTTTTCATTTTTAAAAACATTATAATTATGTAAATACCATAAAACATTTTCTATTTCGGTATGCCTTTCTTCTGTGCGATTTTTCAATGTAATATATAATTAATTCTTCAGATAGTGATGTGTGCTGTTCTTTCAGTGACTGCAACATGAAATTTGTTGTTGCATTAGCTGTTAATAAATTAAAATCTCTCCGACATAATGCCTATGTAGTCAGTTTTATTGGAAGCAGAGATTATATAGTTCTGGATATTAAGTCGAATTCACTATCTGAAAAAGTAATTTACAGGTTTATGTCGATTATTGCTTTTTGGATTGGATTTCTAAATTTCAAAAATCGTTCCATCATTAGGATTAAACTGTTCCAACGTGTCTTAGAATCTATTATTAACATATATTCTGTTTTATTTTCAGATAGTATATATTTCTATAATATAGCATTTTTTGTAGGGGAACGTTTAAATATCTTAACAATTTTTCGAACATTATAAATTATAGGAAGCAATTCTTGATGGGTTAATATTTCATCCTCATCTTCTTCAACAATTACATTGCCATTTTCTTCATTATCAATAACACTCTCACTCTTACTCTCTTCAATGTCGGAATTCGAAGTTTTTATATCCACAGTATTTGGATTCTTCTGTTCATTATTTTTGTTGGTATAATACATCTATTACTTCTAATTGAATTCCATGAGCATAGCACAATAGCTGATTTGCACCAAACAGCTTTCCAACTTTTTTCATAACTGTTGCTCCATGAGTCGTTATGGATACAATAGCTTCTTTCAGGGATAATCCATGTTTCACTAATTTAGATTTGAGCAATTAAGTCATTAATTAGCTAATTAATTTCGCCCATTAGGGAGACATAAAAACAAAAACGTATATTATTTTGCTATGTTGGCGATCTTTGAACATATAGTGGAGACAATTTAAAAAATTTCTAGCAAATACCGAAAAACCGGTATTTAAACTTGTGAATACCGGTATTACAAAATTGTACAAATGGCTCAAAATACCGGTATTCGGTATCCCGGTATACCGGTATTGCAATCCCTAGTGGTAAGGTCCCGGCTTTGGAACCGGGGGGTTTCAGATTCGAGACCCGATTCCACCGAAGAACCGTCCTGTAAGCGGGGCTGGTGCACGTTGAACGTCCTGGCCAAACGTCCTCCCGCTGGCGTGGTGTAGAGAAGGAGGTGCCAGCTCAGGTGTCGTCCTCGTCATCTGACTGAGGTTAAAAATTACGATGTCCTTCTCAAAATAACCCTAGTGTTGCTTTAAAACGGGACGTTCTAAAAACTAAAAGTATTACTTTGACTTAACAATAAAACAAATATGTTTAAAGATTGTGTTAATAGCATTTAATTCAACGAATATGTTTGAGTAAAAATGTATAAAATAAATTAAATGGTACTTTATAAATATAATAGTTTTAACAACTAAATATATGCAGTTTTAGCTTTTTCCATAAAGAAATGGAAGAATGGAATTCTTATATTATTTTTTCTTCATAACATCATTTGTTAAATATATTATTAAATCAAGGCAAAAATTAGAATGCTTTCCTTTCTTGTATGGATATTTTATGAATATTTATTTAAAAACGTTATATGCATTAATAACTACACAGATGATATTTCGTGTAATATTCCTTTTATAATTTAAATGCAAATAAATCGAAAGAAATATTAAAATAATTTCTTTTTATGAAACAAAAAAGCAGTTTTTTTATATCAATAATTTTATTTTTAAATCCTGACCCATTTATATGATTTAAAATTCCATCCATTATTTAATAATTTATAACAATCCATTTATTTGATTCTATGAATATAGTAAAATCTTTAAATCCTTTGCACTGCATTAAAATCACCTACCAAGAAGCACCAATCGTATGCAATCAAAGTTTAATTTTATTAAGTTTATTGATTAAGTGATAATCATGTTCTGAAAGTTTTCAAACATTCAAAAAAAGCATGCAAATGCGTAAAAATTCACAATTCTCGAGACAAATTGGTTACATTATTACATCTTTTCAATATTAAATAAATTAAATAAAATTGTATAAAACACATTAAGTTGAATTTATTTGAAAGATGAAGTCATAGAACTTAGAGCATAATTCATCAATAATGTTATTTTTCAAACAAAATTACTTTCCAGCAACAACTTGTCTGAAGATAATATCTAGTACTAATATTTTATTCCCTTTATGGAATATAAAGATCGAAAAGATATCTTCAAGATAAGATCAAATATATTTTAGATGAATATTCTATGTATGATCAAAACATTGTACTTAATATTTTAAGTGTATTTTATTCTCAGTAGTTGCGAGTTACTATTAATTAAATAGTGGTTTTACGACAGTGCTAGGTAATTAATAAGTAGAAAGATAAACATTTGTTTGCCTTTTCACATTTATTTACTATCATATTCCAAGGGTTTTTAGCTTTACTTTAATTTCGAATTAATTATAAATTCTTCTGAAGCAGAAAATAAAATATTTTCAGAAACCGCTGACATTTGAAAATCCCACGGTACTTTCCCTTCCATGTTATTAGACGAGTAAATAGAGGCCTTACTCGTCTAATTTTTCTCGAAATAAAGATGAAACGATTTCTTTTTTGCACAGAAAACAGCTAATAGTAGAAAAATTTCTTTGAAATTATGTTGTTGAAGTTAAAACCCTTACTAAATTATAGATGCGAAATATTAAGAAAAGAAATGTTCTTCTGTGAAATGCGAGTATGAACTCTCTTGAGTTTCAAAGTTGTTTATCGAATGCAAAATGGAATGAAAAGAGAATGCGAGCAATGAAAAAAGATTATTAAGTGTCTTATCTTGTTTTATTTATAATATAATCAAAAGCTACACAATGCATTAGGTGTTATATGTTTTTGAGATACATCTTTTATTGAAGTTGAAGTATTTATATGAAGACGCCCTTGTAATTCTTCCTTTAATATAAGAATTCATTAGCCGCATGACATCAGATTGTCTCTAGGAAATCATTTTGCATATAAAAATGGAGTTAAAGGTATGTGTATGTCAATTAATATAATCAAAATAAAATGCATTTTTGTTCTCCTTTTATTTCACAAGAGAACCGTCATAGATTTTCATGCTCACATATATTTGAGTTTTGAATTTTCAAAATACAATATTAATCTAAAATATGATTCACGTTCCTTCCCTTATTTGATGTAATAATTTAACGGAATGAATAATTCAGAATAGTGAAAAGAGTAAGACAACTGACATATAATATAATTATTATTCAAAATTCAAAGTTTGATGTGTTCACTGGCACCTCAAATCTTTCAATCAATTCAATCTTTCTGCCAATTTGACTAGTGACACAAATTTAAAAGAAAATTATATGAATAAAAAGATTCAATTTACACCTGTGCTCCATAAGAGAATCGGGGTTGATTTATCTTTGAAGATATAATTTGTAATTCAGAAATATATTATTATCATTCTCTTAAATAATTTTCAGACATCTTATATTTTATATATATATTTTTTTCTAAAAGAACTGATAATTTATTCTTACAAATATCAATAAATAACAAAATAAGTTTCCTGGCATTCTATTAGAAATGGGCTATGAAAGTCAAATTGAAATGAAGGTTAAAAATTCTTATCGAAATTATACAGACAGTTCAAATATTTTTTACTGCTTTGGATTACTTTCGAGGATTGTCCCTAAATTTCTACAGATAATTATCCGGAAAGTAGTTTGGCATCCTTGAATCCATCAATTCGGGTCAACTTATGTACAGGTGATTGGCAGAATATGGCCTATATACATGGAGACCTATAAGATCTGTTCCATTCTGAGCTTTTGCTTTGGAGAGCCATTAGCTTAGTGTAGAGAACAAATTTAATTGACAACAAAATAGTGCACCTATGTGTGAATTTTTTTTGTACGTATAATGTGATGAATCCAGGATTTTCTTAAAATATGATTTGCTTTGTATATCCTTACAGAGGGCACAGGTGGCTCATTATGATCAAGAAATATCATGGCAAATTATGAAATTTATGGCTAAATTGTCATGTAATTGATGAAGAAATGTCATTATATAGAACAGTTTCGTTGATGCTGGACAACTGTTTTGGGATAGAATCATTCCGGTTTCTTAAATGGATCTCCGTGTCTAAACCTACGTGGGAAACTACCAGGCGAAATGTAAATGGATATCGAGCATCTATACTATGTTCATTTGTTTAGAGGTACATTGAACACACATTTTGTCTTTGGATGACGATAACCGGCCCTATCGGGCGACCGTCAAGCTAGAAATTCGTAAGAAAAGAGGATTATGGTGCCTTTCCAGAATTCGACTTTCTCCCACGATTTGAACTTGATTGAGCATGTATTGGGCATCTTCAAAGGCCGGGTTTCTAAAAATTGCAGTCCAAATCCAATACTGAAATGTGAATAACAGGTTCAAAAGGGAGATATTCAGCTTCAAGATTAGCTGAATATTCATAATTGAGCACACGGTACAGCACGGTACAGAGCACACATTTTATAGCACACGGTAAGCAGGCAATGAATCAACATAAAGTAACCAATGTAGTATTTGTATTTCGAGACGATGAATGTATTCTTTTCGTCGCTTCAAGGCTATTTTCTTTGATTTCCCATATTTTATTGGTTACAAATTCGTATTTTTTTGTTTTCTAAATTCGCTGATATTAAACAAGATTCATATTTACTTCAATTTTTTGCTCTCTTTTGTCTTACTTTGCACAAAGTGAAATTATTCAGAATTTATGATTATAAAAATTCTATTAAATATAAAAAATATGCGATTTTATGCATTGTAATTTTGCTTTATTGAATTCGTTTCCTTTCTCAGTCACACCACTTTCTGAGGCAGATATTTCAATGCTCCAATAAGAGGAAAGTATGCAATGAGAGATCTTTTCGGATGCACCTTGTGATATATCTAGAGATGAGTCAGTTGGAGAACGATGCGCAGTATCGAATCTCAATTTTTTAATCATCATGCTTTCTATCCAATTGCCGAGGAAAAATAGCAGTTATAACATGCATGTTAATATAAGAACAGAAACTCTCTTAGGTCATTAAAATTATAGCAAGCAATTAAAGAGAATATACAACAAATAAATTGCATTCAATCTTTCTAAAAAAATTAGGGTCGATATTATTCGAATATTTATCACTATTTCTTATGCGGGCATGTAATGAATACACTTCTGAATGAGAATTATCATCTCTATTTCAATTCCCGGTGCACCAAGCCCATAAATAGAATTTCGAAAACTGTCTCTCTGATGAAATTCGTAGGAACTATGGATGATGATATTCTTGTAAAGATGGGAATGAAAAAAGTAAAATAATTATTTTACAGAAAATGCGTTGTCAGAGAATTATGCACAGATAAGTGCATACTAAACTCTCTCGTCACCCTCTTAACTTTGGAACGGCTTCTGCTATATTTATAAAAGTGGTGTCTACGTATAGTAAAGTATTCATGCGCTACTGAATAAAACCGCCTATATAGCCAATGGTGAAAAACTTTGGAGATAGCATTCCGATCTCGAAAATAGAACGAGATAGGTTAAAAAAAAGTGATTTATAATGTAGTTATTTATTATGTAGATCAGGAATTTAGTACGGAAAGACACCTTGTGGACACTAAGGCAAACAATAGAATGGTTAAAATGTGCAATTATTTTTTCGTGACTTTCTACAATGTGAAGTTAATTCCATTTCCCATTTGAAAATTCCATTTTCATTCTCATTTTCTAAAGCCGAAATTGAAAATCATACGCAAATTATTAAATCAATTGTCACAATTTTGCTGCTCTCTCCAGGAATAATAATGGCTTAGTTTCATTATCATTTTTTTTTTTTTTTTGTATTTACACACACCCCCCATTTAGTTACGTCTTTAATGCATCAAAATCCTATGAAAAAATGACTCCCTTATGCTCCAATATATGATATCTTTGGTTGGAATAAAAAAAAAATAAGACAATCTATTCTGAAACCAAAGACAGAGTTAGCGTTCACAAAGGAGGATATTGAGTACAGATGCGAGTTGCATGTCAGATAATGATAAGATCTTCTCACGATTTATTCATTTTCCTGGAAAGATAAAAGGAAACAGTTCTCGGTGAACCTCTGAGGATTTGAGTCCTTGGTAAGGCAGGCACGTGGAGAGAAAACAAAATCCAACGGAAGGAGGAAGAAAAGACCAAGTGTCAGGAATTTAGGTGTTGAAAAAGTAAGGAAATCGAAGAAATATTATACATTGATAGTGAGACATGAATTGCTATCGAAAACGTTCACTAATTTTAACTATGTGATGTACGATTTCCATTTTTCGAATTCGTAGGCATTCTGGAAGGCGAAGTAGATTCAGTTCAGCTAAGTAGATTCAGTCCTCATCTAACTTTGCAATATTTTTTTAGATATGATAGTTCTAGTAGGTCGGAACAGAAATTCATTTACACTCGCTTACTTGATGATGTTGATCACACTAATTTACACATTCAAATTAAAATACATGTATAAAATCTAATTCTAGAATTCAAAGGCGACGATTTCATTCATGACGTCGAATGATTCACGAATTTAATTCAGGACATGCCATATGATATTTCATTGAAATACATTCCAAGTTATTTATTTGACACCAGCTCTGAGCTTGTGAGGCAGCAAATCTCCCTCAATAACATCCTCTCCGGCAATGACTCAGCGTCCTGAATGCCATGCCAATGTAATAGTAAAAATGTTTTTATGTTTCTATTCACATTACAACGCCTACTTCAAACTTTTTATTTCATAATCGAGAGGCACAAAAATATTTGAAAAAATGCCAAAAAGTGTGTTTTTATGAAGCATTAACAACCTTGCGGTACCTCAAGATGTACTCTAATATTTTTTTTAAATATTTTTTTATTTATCTTATCTATACCAAAATGTAACTTTCCCGCGCTATTACAAATTACAAATTGAAAGTTGATTATTTCTTTACAAACTTTAAAATGCAGCAAAATTTTCAATTTTATGAAATTTTAATGGCTTTGGGGCACCTCAAAACGTACCTCTCTCTATATATTTTATATTTTAAGTTTATTTTATCTACGCCAAAAGACAACTTTTCCGCGCTATTACAAATTAAAAATTAAAAGTTGATTTTTTTTCCATTCTAATGAGCAAGTTTAATGGGAGTTTCATTATCGATTTCTGCAGAAGAATCTGTTAATTCATTGAATTCCTTGTTTCCATTAAATCAAAAATTTCATGAATTTGCACAATCATTTCATTAATTCGCAACAATTTTCACAGATAGTAAACGTGTTCTCACAAGTGGCACAACTGGTGCTATCTAGTAAAGGAGTGACTTCTTTTCGTATAAATTCTGAGGAGTCAAACGGAATGGATTCTTCCTTCATCACTATCCTCTTGTGGACTTGGAAATACCGCTTTCTGAAAACATGCTTCCTGCCACAAATGGCTTCAACTAGAGATTTATCAACATTAACTGGAAGAAAAACCGTCATCCTCCTTTTGCTTGCTTTTTTTTCTCTCCAAAGTAAGTATTAAAACAAAGCGCTTATTCTGGTTCTAAACCATAAAACAATCCTGCGTTCTTGCCTACTTCAAAATCTGTGAATCTGTCTGAGAGTGACCAGTGCAGTGGTGGTGGGATTGGCAAGGCACTTTATCATGCTACGGAATGCATCCTCACAATCTCGTGGCATATGAAAAAACCATCACCAAGCCATGAACAAAAATGATTGAAAAGAGTCGCCAGTAATTTCCTCTTCAGGCAAAAAATCCATAAGATAATTAAATTTATCAGTGAAAATAGAGACCTATTCTCTACCCCCCCCCCTCAGCTCTCAACATTAAGTATTATGCTCACAAAGGCTAAGGGAAAAACAAGCACCGCAGTTTCTTACCTTACATTTGCATTCATACATTTCAATCAAACAGAGTTTCTCTTCATTTCCATTAAGCAAATTATTTTCCATTTGATTTTTATAACTGCATCCTCTTCTACTCTGTCGTGATCATAAGTGAACACAGAATTCATGAATATTTTCACACCTTTTATCTTTCTGCATATTATTATTCCAAATAATTTTTCAAAGCTGAAAATCTTTGTAAACAGTTTCATCTCAATATCATTTTTTATATGCTTGTAAATTATGTACAGAGTTATTTTTGGTTTTCCTTCTTTAAATATTTTGGTATCTAAATAAAATTCCCGTAGCATGTCCACCAAACCGTTCAGTAACCAGAATGGTCACGGGGTATGAGACGGCGTTCTGTGTTGTAAATGTTGGATGATGAATACCCATCAATCAGGCTGAGAACTTTTCTTTTCGATCTTTTAGTACATTTTATTTATATCCTCCTTTTAACTACACACTTTCTTTTGACCTATGTAGTAATTTTTCTTAAAACAGTCTATCCAACAACTGGATGGAGGGAAGTCTTCAAGTACTTATACAATGCTTTTCTGCAAGTTGAAAGGATTCTTCATTGATCAGAAGCCTTCTAATGGCTATTTTCTTAGCACATTCCATTAGATCAGATTCGAAAACGGAAACATGAATGTCATTCAATGACTTTCTTATTTTCGATGAATTTTCACAAAATTCTGCAGATGCTAATTCTAATTCAATTTCAGTTCGTTGTGTAAGAATTGTAGCTAATGTTCACATCGAGATTTCAAGATCGTCTGGTAAATCATGTTGTACTCAATCTTCTTGTAAAATTCATGTAAAATGTTGGAACTTTCAATCTCTCTTCATTTCCGACAGTCTGTGATGCTTCATAATATTTCGAAAATTAAATGACCATCAGATCCGAACGCCCTACACACCTTAATTATCTGTGTTGCAGAGAGCTGAAAAATGAAAAAGAAATATCCATTATATATCTTTTCTGGATAATATGGATTCTGTAGTCTTTTGAAAAGCGATACAGCTTTTTTATAATTCAAAATAACAACAAAAAAATCGGCTGTTGAATTAATCTGTTAATTATTATTCGTTAAATGGGGGGGGGGGGTCCATTTTAATCGGGGAAAAAAAAAGGTTAGAATGCAAAATTCAGTAAATAGTAATTTGTTAAATCTGGATCCAATTTGTAAACGAGACTATGTAAGTACTTATACAATATGTTAACTGCACATTCCTCTTATTTCTATTAAATATCATCTTAATAGAAATACTTCATCAAATGGGATTCTATGACATAACATGTTCAAATATCTGGTTTAGCTCCAAATTAAAATGTAGTACATAATAGACACCTTTGGCAACCATTTCGTTCGATCAATTTATTGAATTTTTAGATTGTTAAATGATTAATTCGACATTTGCTAAGATTGAAAAACCTGAATTTTATCAGTATACTGCAAAATAAAAACAATAACTATATTACGAAATAAAAGAGGAAGTGAAAATCCTACTACTGAGTTAATGACTAGTAAAAAGACGAGACTGAATGTTTTGATGCATAGTGTGAATGCTTTCATAGCATTTAAAAACATTTTTTAAGATATTATATCAAACTGAATTAAAAATATTATTTCTTTCAAATAGGAAATTGTGCAGAAACGAAATTGATATCATTAAAAAGATATTTTTTTGAATCTCAAATAATACAAAGATTATTTTTTGTAAGATAATTGTTTTACAATATATGTATATCAATTCCATAGAGAAGTCATAAAGATAAGGCTAGGCTTAAAATTAATGCAAGGTCGTCAAAATTGAAATATTTAGACTACATATAAAAGTTATCATTTCAATTATCTAAAAGTGCCTCAGTTTGAATTGGTTTTAGTTAACTTAACCAGGAAATTTGTGTTAAGAAAAATAAACATGATTTTTATTTTTGATATTGCATTTTCTTTATTAGAATAATTTTCTACAAATAAATAAACCTGATACAAATACTAAAGAATAGTAAATGTCCGAAACACCGTTCAAGTTTTAATCTGCTGTTTCAATTAAATGAATAATTAAATAAGAGCTGAAATCATTCAAAAAATTGCATTTCGTTACAAGAGATATTTAAGTGGATACATTCTTTTTGCATCCACTTAAATACTTAGTTATTTTATTTTAACTCAAATATGATAGTTTTTCGTTGCAATTGTAAAAGACCGCTTAGAGGAATATTTCGAAAATACTGAGGTGAATAAAATAGAAATTGGAAATGCTTTTCCATTTTTTTGCCCCAGAGGAATAATAGAGATCTTAAAAGCCAAAATATTTTCCTTCTTCTGCTTTTTAAAATCCCCTATGACACCGTTTTCTATTTATTTAGAGACAATTTATTTACGACAAATTTGAAGAATATTCCCACCCTAAGTAAACATTTCAAAGTGAAATTACTTTTGTGTTTCTCAAACAAGCTTCTTTTCTCCATGTAACTGAATGAAAGTAAAGATAAAAGCCATACATTCTATTTAACGAATATTTTAAAAGAATGTGCATGTTATAAAAAATGTATGCTTTCGATAAAACGAAATATATTTTATTGTAATAAAAGAATGAATTAATATATAAAAATAGTTTAAGTATTGCATTGAACCAAGCGTCTTGCTACAGCCCTGTTCAAGAAATAAGCAACAAATGCCAAACTCGGAATAAAACAAAAACTGTTTAATGGATAGGTGTGAAAAATGTAGACGAGATAGATGCTGCACTACTATGCCACATATCAAATAATAAAGCAAACAGGAACAAAAATACATCTATTGCGATCGTCTCGACGCGACAGCCAAAATTGGTAGACAGGACGAGCTATGGAAATCCCACGGTAATAATGGGTTTGATACCCTATAGCTGATATGCATGCCTGACAGTGACGGGGCAGGCTGTCGTTGATCGCCTGTTGTGGTAGTAATGTCCATTCCTGTAATAAGATTTGTTGGACCTCGTGAAGGGTACCTAGCGGCACATTGCGACCTGTAATCTTTACCCACGCATGCTTTACAGGATTCAAGTCCGGTTATCTAGCAGGCCACACCATATGTGCAATGGTTTCTCTCTTCTGATAACTCCTCATAAAGTGTGTCCTATGGACAATCCTATGGTCCCTTTGGACAATCTTTGGAACCCAATATCATGTCCCTGGTTCTCGTCATATCCTTGCCTTTCGGGAATAGTTCTGGATGATAAATAGAGATATCCATTATGAATACGTGTCCCTACTGCTCTAGTGTTCAACTCCGATGTCCATGGGCTCAATGCAATAGCGTACGCTGGGGACAAAGACTCACTCAAGACAGGTTGTCGTGCAAACGATCCTCCTTCATGTATTCTGCGCTGCACAGTTTGGCAGGATATGGGTCTTCTTTCAGCAACAGAGAGCTGCGATGTCAGCAGTCACGCTGTTAGTTTCCTCCGATACATTGCAACAGGTAGCGATCGTCTGACGACGTGGTGATTCTCCGATAGCCAGCCCCATATCTTCTATTGACGTTTTGATTCTTTTGATAATGGTTGCACTGTTTATGGATGACACAAGGAAGCACGTTCAGCATTCTGGATCTCAGATTGCTTTGCACCAGCTTTCAACATACCGACAGTCCTCCAATGTGTCTCATTGTGAAATTTTTTTCTACTACTCATGTTACTTTCCGCTTTGGCTATTTCAGAATGTACAGAATTTGTTACTTGCGAACTGGCTTATAAGCCCTTCTCTTACCTTAATACCTTCTACCCTTTCTTACTTTAATTCTATACTACATTTACTTTATACCTACGCTGTGACTGCATTTTATGCTGATTTTGATTACTCATTTACATTCGGCAATTTAACCTCTGTATCATACGTAAATTGTGTGTTTAATTCACCATGTTGCATATTTACTTTGTCTTTTAAAGTTTGTCGCTTATTTTTTTTTTTAGCAGAATTGTATTTTTTTTTTTTTTTTTTTTGTTATTGCATTTTCAGATTTTATTTGATATTGTTTTAACTTGTCACTTTTTGAGATGGAAACACTATCATTTGCAAGTAATAAGGTCATATTACAATGAAAGGAAGCCACAAGATAATTCCAGAAGCGCATTGAATGCAGATGCTTCATGAGAGACTTGTTATATTGAGTCTCGGTAATTTTATCGAATGTTCAATTGCACAAGGAAAACCAATGTGGCAAATGTAATGTAAAGCAGAGAAAAATAAAAATTGTTTTCAAGAGTCCTTTTTAAGGTAAATCATATCCGAGATAAATTAGACACATATAATTTCTGTATTATAAAAAGATATTCATTTATATTTTACTAGAATATTTATCACTGCTCTGTATTTTTAAATTGAAAAGTCTGCAATGAATTTAGTATTAGAAACGAACCACGCCACAAGCACTCTTTGTTGATTCTGTCTTGCAGTTGCTAAAACATGAAAGTTGTATTTCTATTAAAAATAATCTGTAATGAAAATTGATAAAAAAAGGGTTATAAATATAAGAAAAAAAATGGAAATATAAAGTGGACAAATATTAAAGTTGAGTTTTGTTAGCCAGGTTTTTTTAAAGCAGTAAAAATTAAATTTTATATTCAAGCAGATTAAGTGATATATACCTTATAGTGTTATATATACATCACTACTATAAGAAGTAGTTAATTTAATTAAAATAAAAATCTTTAAACACATATAAAATGAAGACAAATCTAGATATATCCTGTTTTATTCAAAGTATAGAATGTTTTATAGAAATCATCTTAAAAATGTAAAATGTAGTTAAGATATGTTGCTTGGTACAAATGCAGATAAGTGATACTCGCTAAAGTACGGAATGTTTTTGTTGCATAGACATTTAGATGTATGTTTTTAATTGTAACACCTTATTTCTTGATTCTTATTATTATATCTTCTTATATTCTTTTTATTTATTACTATATGTTTTCTACATTCTTGCATTTTTATTTGTTTATTCAAAATGTAGTAATAATGTAATAATTTATCTTAATTTTTAGTATGTTGTAGGTTTTGTTAATTTATAATTGTAAGTTGATTCCTTAAAATGATCCGAAAATTTACAATTCAAGTGAAGAAATAATTTAGTCACGATTGTAAATTTAAGTTTGTTACATTTGATTTGAGTTTTCTCAGAAAACGTATAATATTGACAAACTTGTTGAAATTGCACGACGTTAAAAAATTAAAATGTATTAATTTTTAATGTACATATATACAGGGTGAGTCAAAAATCATAGTACAATCTTTGAGAGATGTAGAGCTCACTATAACAAACAATTATTGTATAGGAATGTATGATCGGAAGTGACGCGTTGAGGCACACACACAAAAAATAACACATGAAATGAAAAACATTATTTACAACATCGTCACTAAATGATTTTTTTACTGCAATGTCTACAAAAAATGCTCAATATTGCGGCCACCGAAAGTAATGCAAGCTTGGTAGCGTTGGGAGGGGGGGGGGGTGATCGGCGGACAGATTCCCATACCCCGGGATTTCACGTATGCATGCAGCCGCAGAGGATAATCGAGCAACGAGTTCTTCGAGTAGAATAGTCAAGCAAGTGGAGTCTCGTAAATGAGGACTTTCAAATGCCCTCACAGGAAAAAATCGAGACTCGATACATCTGGCGATCGTGGTGGCCACCGGACTGGCCCACTACGCCCAATCCAGCGCAACCCAAAAATAGCACCCTAACAACTGTTTTAACATTTTGTGTACGGAATCACTGGCTAAGTTTCCTGCTAATGAAAATTTTATGATTCCTTTAATGTGTTATTTTTTTTCTGTTTGTGTCTCAACGCGTCACTTCCGGTCATATATTCCTGTACAATAATTGTTTGTTATAGTGAGCTCTACCGCCCTTCAAAATTTGTCATATGATTTTAGACTCACACTGTGTATATAAAAAAATTACAATTGAATATTAACAACTTTTTGTCTTATTTTTTGGTATTTTCATAAGAGAAATAATATTAGGATTCAATTTTTTAATATTCAAAACGTTTTTCAATTTTGTTCCGTTTTCAAAATCATACGCAGAAAGCAGAATGCAGTTTGAAGACAGTGAAGATACTTTACTTTTTGTGACGTCGTTTTATTTCATTTTGAAGAAGCAGGCATATGTACAAGCGATGAGCACACAGAACAGAACGCCGTCTCATACCCCCGTATCCGTGACCATTCTGGTCACTGAACGGTTTGGTAGGCATGTTACGGGAATTTTATTTAATTAACAAAATATTTACAGTAGGAAAACGAAACAAAAATAACTATATACAAAATTTACAATTATATAAGAAATTATATTATGATGAGACCGTTTACATAATTTTTCAACTTAGAAATATAATTTGTAGTAACTAGCTTAGAAATATAATGCAGATTGAGAGATAAAATTTGTAAAAATATACATATAATCTGTGTTCACATTTTTTATGTTATAGTAGATCAGGATGCAGTTAAAAAAAATCAGATGGAAAATGATTTGAGAAATGGAAATGAAGACAATCTCTGTTTGATTGAAATGTGTGACAGGAGACTGCAGTGCTTGTTTTTTCCCTTAGTCTTTTTTGGTATGAGACTTGATGTTGAGTGCTATGGAGGCGAGAATAGGTCTCTATTTCCACTTATAAATTTAATTATACTGTGGATTTTTTGTCTGGAAAGGAAGTTGTTGGCGACTCTTTTCAGCCATTCCTGTTCATGGCTTGGTGATGGTTTTTTCATATGCCAGGAGATTGTAAGGATGCATTCCGTAGCATAATGAAGTGCGGTGCCTATCCCACCACAACTGCACTGGTCACTCTCAGACAGGTTGAACCTTCGCAGAACGACACAGAAAAGAAATGAGGAAAAAGCTCTTGGACATTTTATCCCTAGTCTTATATAACCTATGACTTTGATAGGGAAAATATTTCTTCACAGTGCTAATGTATTATTAAGATTCTGATAGAGATTTCTGATGCATATCAATCACATGTAAGGGAAACACAGGGATCTTTCAAAAAAGAATGCGCTTACTGGACATTTTCCTATCTCTTCAAGCGGACCGTGAGAATGTGTCGGGGTTTAGCCGATTCAGCAATTTTATAAAATTTCTCTTGAATTAATTAAGTAGAGAAAGTGGAATTGAATCACGAAATAAGAGAATATTTTTAGAATGAAGTTACTATGGGCTAAATTAAGATAAAATCTTGGAAATTAATTAAATTGAAAGTAGAATTAAAATATCCTTACATATATATATATAATTTAAATAGAAAAGAATTATCCAGCTCTTGATGAAAAGCACCTCTGCAAAAATTCCTTGCAAAAGTCAAATACTGGTCACAAATAAATTCTCCACACTATATGGCATTTTCTAAGGATTTTCCACGCTGCGGTGTTCTTTCATTTAGATGGGGATGCTGAAGAACCCTCGAGAATTGAAAAGGTTGGCACACTGTTCTTCTCAGGGGAAGTGAAAATATAATCCATCGAAATAAGATAGGAGATATGTGACGAGTCTGGAGCGGGGTAAAAAAAGATCGGTATCATACAAGAAGAAAAGTAGTACCTATTTTATACCTAGGAAAAACCTATTTTATTACCCTATTTATTATACCTAGGAAAAACCTATTTTAAGACACGAATTGTTATCGAAAGATAAACTCTTTTGCTTAAGATATAAGATGACAACTTCCCGATTTTCAGATACATTCTTTTGTATCTAAAACACATATTTTTCATCAAGTATGCACAAACACACAAATGATATTTCTAAAATAATATTAACCTTGCTGCTCAGTGAAAAAGGTGGCATTAATGGACTTTGGACTATTTCTTGGGTCCCTTTGAATAGTGGATTACTTTTCTAAGTTTTGTATGTTATTATATTGTTGATTATATTATGTTGGTAAAGAAAAGCGCTGTTTTGTAAGTCAGACACGAATATCTATCAAAGACAAGGATCATTTGTCTTCAATATAAAGAGACAACTTTCCGATTTTAAAATGGATTCTTTTGTACCAAAAACACTTATTTTTCATCAAGTATGCCTAGCACACAAATAATATCTTCAAAACAGTATTTTGTTTCTCAGAAAAAGAATATTATTAATAGATTTTGGATTTACAGAAATGAGAAAGTCAAAATTAGGGGGGGGGCATTTTCTGTCATAATTACAGATTGAATGCTGAGTGGGATGGATGCACAGACGGCATGAACTACATTCAATGGAATAGGATACCATTCTTTCTGGAGAGCTGTAATTTTCGAAATCGAAGATGATGGAGGAAATAGAGCACTCAGTTTGACAATAATCTCCAAGTCAGGAGACTGAGGGGACCAAACAAAAAAATCCTACTACCTCCTCATTCTCTTCAAGTTATTTTTGAACAATTTTAGCCGTTTGTCTAGGAGTGTTGTCGTCTTGATACAGTGGAAATAAGTCTGGAGAAAAGGATGCACCTAATCCCCTGAAATATCGACACAATGAGCATTTGTAACCTTCCCAATCAGAGTAACAAACTGCTCAAGACCATGCCAAGATACGAATGCTTCACAGGTAGCAAAAGGAAGTATGAAAAAAAGAATTCTGTGGTCATTTTCGTCATATAAACAATTCCAATTGTTTCTAATATGGTGAAGGTTGGTTCACGAAACCAGATAACTTGTTGCCACTGCTGTGATTTTGTGATTTCCATTTTTTTCTGAGTTTTATATCACTGACGTCACCAAAAAGCATGGCGTGATGTTATTAATGGTTCACGAATCGCAATTTCTTTATAAATGTCCCAAGCATGAAATTCCCGTTGGACAAGTTTTGCTGAAATGAGGATCCGGAGATGACTATTTATCTGAAGTACGTTGTCTGGGATAAACATTGCTTGCGCTTTGGGCCACTTTAATGGGTCAACACTCTTTTATTCCTCTCAGTAATCACTTTTTTTATTCTTCCTTTCGTATACGCTGTTATAACGTTTGATACCAACCTCCTGGCAGGCCTGCTGTAATTGGATGCTTCCATCCCCGAGCAACCAGCGCATTGAATTTCAACAGTTATTCATTCTCGCATTCTGACAGGTCAGTCATTATTGAGTTTTTCAGAGAGTACGCTAGATGCATACAACACCTATGACTGATGTTGTCGACTAATATCTTACCTTTCATAACAACTAGGTGGCACACTTGAGAGCAGAATGACATGCTCGCTCTACTTCTTTGAAATGCCTATGCCTTTCTCATGAGAGTACGTATTATTTTGTTACATATCTGTAAATAGAATAACCAGAAATTGCACATCTGAGATCATATAGTCAGATCACTATATCATAATCAGGTAGCGTTATTCATTTCCATATAAAGTTTCGAATACATATTTTTTCTCATTTATTTATTTTACTATTTAATCAAGGGAATGAAATTTTTATAATAAATCTAGATTTTCAAAAGCAACTGATCGCTATCTAAAAAGTCCTCATAATGGTTTGAAGCTAAATCATTTATTTAACTTCAGCCAGAAGTCACTTGTTATGACAACGATCACTCCATCTCACGAAAGTAAACTTGGAAGAAATGCTTTTAGTTCTGAGAAAGTTTAAAAAAATACTCATTTTCGATGAAAAAATCTATTGTTAAAAAACTGCCAGTGATGCAAAGCGAAGTGTAGTTTCTTAAAGCTTTGGTGAAGCAGCATTTTTATACATTAATCCTTAAATAAGTAATTCCTTTTCAACGTGAAGCATCTCTTTTTGTGTCACCATATTTCTTTTGGTTGGAAGGGAGCAAACGGTGTTATTACGGGCTACGAAAGCTGCTTGGTATCCGAAACGCTGACACAAAAGTATTCAACGGATTTTCTATTTCACATAACGCAGACTTTTCTCTTAAAAACGAACAATTGAGAGCAAAATGAAGGTTAACAACTACTCCATTTCTGACACGCCTATACTGCTCATGCATAACCACATGTCAATATTTAGTTATAAAAAATATTAAGTAATCTTTAAACAAAATTAGAAAAAAAAATATTTGTCATGTATTCTGCAAAATATTATAAATGTCTTTCCGTAAAATTTATTTAAACAATAATTTTTCAATTTGTTGCAACATGTGCATTTTTCATTAATATTTTTTTGCATTTCATTTCAGTAGATTTCTGTTTCGAAGCGTTTAAGTCTCTAAATGCAGTTTTGTATCATTCGAAAATTATAGTCATGGCATCACATTTAATATTATTATTTACTGAATATTAAAAGGTACCTGATCTCTATTTGAAATATAGTATAAACATTTTAACTTTAGTTAATATTATAAAAACACCTAAAAACAACTCATTTTTTTCTATCCATCGGATCATTGGAATCTAAATTAATGATGTCATTCAGTACCAACAAAATAAGGCCAACTAAGATCAACACTTTCATTCAACTCCTAGCAGAATCAGCGAAAACAATTAAGGCTGATAGAATGATTTATAAATCCTCAGATAACGAAAGCAGGAAGTGCTAAGGAATGAGCTTACGTGGATTGTCTGTGGTTAAATGTATCCGTTTGCCTCATGTTAACGCTAGACAGTACAACAAATTATACAGATATTTTCGTTGTTTTGCTAGAGTATGAATAGTGTATTTTGGGAGACATTCCCAAATATAAAAAAGATAGAGATTTTTAATCTCTATAAAGCTATACTCAAAGTTTTATAGATCTAAACAATGTTGACTTTTTGTGCGCAGCAAAAAATAAATATTTAGTCAAATGTTTATTGAAAAAAGCATGCACTAGCACATAAATGACATCAATATTTTTCTCCTCATATTCATTATTTCTTCTTCTGTACTACATTTTTAAAGTTGAAGGAAAATTCTATGAGATCTGATTATTCATCAGTATCGAAATCCTTTTTTGAATGAGTATCAAAGAGATAGCAAAATATCTTCTGAAAAGTGCTTTCTGGGCTCATATTCTCCACTCGTAGTATTTAATTTTGTAAATGATCATGAATCTATTGAAGAAATTTAGGGCATTGTATCGGGAAGGAAAAAACTAAACCTGTATCATCTAAGAAACATCTTCAGTTTCTTACAATTCAGATTATTTCCAACATATATCACATATGTATGTCTTAAATGCATTCCGTATTTTCTTATTTTGCAATTCTTCTGAAACACAATGAAAAATAAGTGTACAGAAATGTAAGCTCACTGTACGCGATCTACATCTCCTTGCTGCAATGAATGAGGAGATAACTCATGGACCATCCAATATTAGTTATCGTGTCACTTTAGAATGAGTACTTAATTCGTATAATTAGAAATAAAAAGAAATTTCTTTCTTTCTCTTTTTTTTACAGTCCAAATCTGTTGTTAAGGCTATCAAATGCACCAAGATATAATAGCACTTATTTATTTGCACTTGATATTTGCTCCTATTTAACAGCATTAACAATAGTTGAATAAGTCAATGAAAAAAGAATTATCTTAAATGAAATTTGCTATCCTTGTACTGATGTCAATAATATTTTATGCAAGATTTTTTGTTATTGTTGCTGTAGACCGTTTATAAACCTTGAAGAAAAATGTTGGGAAGGCTCGAAGGAATGAATGCATGTTGAGGATGGATTCTTCTTTCTGAAGCATTTCAAGAACATCAAATGGAGAAAGTTTCTATTTTGAAAAATAGAGAAGGCTTACTGATATTTGCAATTTGGCATAAGTTGTATATATTTAAAATACGAGTCTGTTTTCGAATAATGAAATCCATGTTTGAAAAGTAATATCATAAGTATTCTGTGAATGAGAGACTCAAAATTTCAGTTTAGAGAAGCTTTTTGTTTAATACATTTTCGGAGAGAATGATCAAGAAAATAACATGACATCAAATATATTTGATACAGTTTTATGGATAAATAGGATGCTGATCTTAGAAATTTCAAATATGTAGAGCCAATTATTTTGCAATACCTAAAGGTGCAAAAAATAAAAATAAGATATTTTTTTTTTATAAACATAAAAATTAAAAATAATTTTCCAAGGGTGAATATATTAAAAACATCGCTTCAACAAACATGAAAAATACTTTATATTTCTTAAAATTTTATTTTGACATATTTTGAGAAAAAAGAAAGTTTATAAAACAAAGCTATTTAAATTCAACTTCTGTTCATTTTTACGAATGAATTAATATCATATCTTTTTGAAAATTTTGATTATTTGCATTTTATTTATGCAGGTAGTTTTTCTCTTATCAAAATATTTTTTATGCCACTTTTTATTCTTTTATATGAAAAAATGATGTCAAAATAAGCAAAATGAAGAAAGGATTTTTTAAAATTCTTTTGTATCTAAGAATTTCACATTTTTTGTATCTTTAAATTATTAGTATAAAGATTTAGGCTTTCTAGACATTGTCAAATGAACACACAACAACAAATGATTGATCAGATTTACCAGAAGACGAACCTGCGGATACGTGTGAGATGATCTGCGAATTTTCCTTTACAAAAGATGTCAACACATTACTCATTTGTTGACTTATGCCAATTTCGGTATTGTGCCTATTGATGCTTTATTATGCATCTCAAAAACGCTTTGCTATACATATATGGCTGCTTATTGGTCGTCTTAGGATTTTCGAAATGTGCCTGAGCTCATACTCGTGCTTTTGCTCAAATTGTGAGGGGAAGTGCCTACTATTAAGATGCTCCTTTTGAAAGTTTTTCCTAAATATTTAAATAATAATTTTTTTCGCCGATAGACTGGATATAGTGAACCCTTTACACGAATCCTTATTCAAATGATTTATTTAATAGTGATTCCTATCTGCGCAAAATAAAAAAAAAGTATCAGCGCGAGAATTAGTAGTCAATTCAGAAATATTTAGTAAACATTCTTCATCTCTCTGCTAAGACTGCAAATGTGTTCGTTTGAGGAATTTGAGAGACCTATAAGTTTTTTTTCTTGCATTATTTGATAAATCCGTGATGAACTCCACCTATTAGTTCTTGTGAAATTGGCGGTTTCCTCCAATGAGTCCCCTATTTTATGCAATTTCTCAAGAAAAGCCCCAGTCAAAATGTTGGCTTCCCCCTTTTGAAAGCATTGACCATTAAAATGATTTTGGGATATACTATCAACAATCAAAGAAACATTCAATGCAAATTTAATTGAAATGAGTAGCCATGCAATGTATAATGTGTAATAATTGTATACGAGTCTTCATCAAGTCAAAGAAAGAAGATTCCCAATTATTTTCCCTAAATGATATAAGGGTAATATACGAAAAAACGCTGATTATTTTTTGTTCCATATTATTCGTATCGTAACCTAAACTATGCTCAAAATATATTAATATGTTCAAATTAATTTGTTATTATTGATTCGGAAAAAGGAACTCTGACAAATAATGTCTGCTTATGCTTAATATTAAAAAAACATTACTTGTGTATTGTGTCATTGCAATTCATGCTTTAAGTGCTTTGTTGACTGACTACAAAAATTCATCTCAATCAGGTTATAGAAATAACTTTAAGTCTTGCTCCTCGTAAATTTCAATAATAATTCAAGAATCTCTCTTCGATTTTTTTTTATATAAGAAGCATACCAATTAAGAGATTTCCCGCCAGGAGAAATAAAGAACTTAAGTTTCAACCAAGAGAATAGATTCGAAGCTGATATATAAAATATCAAAGTATGAAAGGACATTTACATAGTTAGCGGAGAATGTCTGCGAGACACATCGATTAATAATCCACTTCAGCACGTGCGGCTGTTTACACGAGGGAGACACTTATTCCTTAATTAAGAACCGCTGAACACATCTGGTTGGAACGAGCTCCGCTTATAACCATTAATGCGATCCGCCATTTAGTATGCAAATGAGAAGTGTTCAAAGGCTTTATTTTGCACCGTCCACTACTTTTAAACTGGGAAGTTTAATCGAGAAAGAAAAGAAAGGTAATTCCTTTTTTTTTTTTTACTTCGGTTAATATATTATTGAATGGGAGTTAAGTATTGAAAAAAAAAGTTTGTATAAGCTGAAAAATGAAATTTGCTTACGAAAAAAAATGAATGAGGAAATGTAATTCTAATTGCAAAGTATATTTCAGAACTCAATAACTTCCTTTCATAAATTAGATTTCTCTTGTACTATTCATATTTTCAACCAAAAAATTCCCTAAGGAAATAAAATGACTCCTATAATTTAGACCATTCTGCCTCACCCTAATTTTCCTACAAAGTTATAGCTTTGCAAAATTTTTATAGTAATAATAGTAATTTTTATGGTAATTATTACCATACAATTTTATTGTCATTTTTTATGGTAATTATGTGTTATCAATAAATGTTTCACAAATTTTTAGTTCAGAATGTTAGAACCGAATTTGAACGCAAAGGATTTTTCAATATTGCATGATTCGACATTTTTACAAATTTTAATTACATTGACTTACTTCTTATTAGTATGAATGGAATTTTGTAATCGATTTTTTACTAACTTCCCGATCGCTCAGAGATAGAAATTTTGCACTCGTGTATATGTTGGATGACGAGACATCGTTTAAATATTTTCTGAACCGAATTGTAAATTAGTAAATTCTTATAACTAAATTTTTTCTCCATATGCATGGCGCCGTCTGAAATTAAATAAGGGATCTAAATAAAAATAAAAACGTATTTTTGAATTTTTTTTATTTATGTATCGCTACCTGACCTCTATGACATCTTTGCATTAAAAGAAAAGACCCTAAGAACTGATATTCTTAGCAATAAATGTTTTTTCACTTTACAGATTTCCTAAACATTATAATTAAATGTCTGAAAAAATTTTAAATATGACATTCCATTATTAAATTCATTAACAAATATTTTTTTCGTTTTTATGATTGCTGTCTTTGAACATTTCACTGAATCAACAACAATTTAATGTATGATAGATTATACGTACAGGTACAATTTGATCCCACTTTTACCGCACTTTCGAATTTCTTTCTATTCCTCATTTCTTTATGAATTCTCTTCTCCAAATGAATCTTGGAAGAAACTGAATGTATCTGTATACTGTTTATGCTATTTCATATCCAACTTTCATTAGAAAGGTAACAAATAGAAAAGGCCTTTTCGTCTAGAGGGAAAACTAAAGTGCGATTGGCTCCAAACTTCCTGAAGTCTAAAATTTACTCTATCATTTTAAAGCCACACATACATGAAAAGCATTTGAAGCGATTGCGATCCAGGGGCACTCTCATCTACTTCAATTCTGTTACGCATTTCCAAATGAGTATGCTAATAGACCTAAAACTTAATGCATCTTTTTTATTAACTTTCTTGTTTATTTTCACTAAACAATGTAGCGAATAACAACTGATTAAAATCACAAGCAATCAAATCTTCTCTATGAATGCCAATAAAATTTTTGAAAGCATTGGAAATTATCTGATGCCTTTTGATTATGTATTATGAATTTATAATTTTGATGTTCTTTATAAGTCACTTCAGCAATTAACTTTCGAAAAATAATTTTTCTCTTTTTAAGATATAATGCATCATCCTTTTCAAAATGCTAATTTTATAAATTTTCTTCCTGTTGTTATATTTTTTTGAAAAAAAAAGTTTTAGTGATCATTTTACGATTATTGTGTAAACATATGTTCTTTAATATTTCTGTCCCATGAAGTTGAAATAAGCTCTTAATTAGAATATGTTTAAATCAGGTGACTCATTTAAATAGTCGATTTTTGGCGAAAGTAGGAAATATTTTTATTGAATATTCTGTTTAGCTGAACGGTTTTTTTAAGTCGTTTGAATTTTGTTTCCAAATCATATTTTTGGGAAGTTACTCAGATTTCTATATTTGCATTTATAAAAAGAAAAATGACGAGTTCTTAATGTTATTTTACATCTCTAAATATTTTTTTTTCCAGACAATAATCTTTTGTTAAATTTTCTTACGAAAAACCTTACAAATTAAAATTTAATGCATATTTTTTACTTAAATGTGGTATAAAAATTTCTCAATATCTTCTACAATTCCTGGATTAGAGAATGAACAATCTATTTAAGTAATATTCTAAAGTTGTTTTAATGCTTCACAATGTGTAAAAATTGAAAAATTCATTGAATTTAAAATTAACCCCAATATTTAAAGAATTGATAGTAATTTATTTCAGGAACTAGCTAATATATTTCTTAAGCTATCTGCAAAATTTGAAGCAAATCATCTGATAAACCACTAAACTAAAGAGTTTTTGTTTTATAATTCTTTTTTTTTTCAATTTAAAAAAGAAAAAACATTGTTCATTCATCTGATATATTTTAGTTTTGTAGGTGGGTTTTTTTTCCTATCTTTTTATGCAAAAATTCAAAAATTTAATTATCGTTTCTGAAAAAACCCATCCAGAACATAGAACATTCAGTGAACACAACTCATTTTCCGTTTGCTTTATGAAGTTATCAGCAGAGGGAGGAAAACTAATAATAATATTCGTAATTTTTTTCTTTCAGAAACAACTTCTCCTTTACTACCAGGTGGGGTAATAACAACAAGAATATCTAGGTGGTGCACTTCGTTTCATTTCCTTCCAAAGAGACTGGGGCATAAAAACGGAATGAGACATTATTTAGAGTGAAAGCAATTATTTCCATCGAATTATCAGGATACATTGTAAGAAGCCTATATTTTCTTAGCCTAATGTGCTACACTATAAGGTTTCTTATCTATTTCTTCCCGAAAAAGCTTATCTTACTGTTTTATTGGACGTCATGATGCCGTTTTTGGCGAATGCCGGCAGGACAAGGGCTGCATTGCGATATTCCTTGAAATATTAAAGTAAATTTGGGGAAAAAAGACTGTAAGATTTCAGCAATATTTATATCTGTGAAATTATATGAATATTTTTGTAAATGATTTAATAGAGGATGCATTAAATTAATTTCAAAAAAAAAAAAATTCGCGAGAACTCGGTGTTTATCTCAAGATATTTAAATGAAAGGAAGAATATTTGAAATGATGTAAATTATTATATTTTAGATAATATGAATCTGTAAATGCAGTACCAAAAATGATGAAATTTTAATTTTTATATAGTCAGAAGTCCTATTAGTTATATTGTTAAAATGTTCTTGACACATTAGCATCTCTAAAAAAATATTCCACTTATCTGCAATAAAAACTGAAGGAAAGATGAGGCTTCAGATTTCATTTTTCAGGCAATTCAATGCGTGTCTAGAGGAAACACTATCGACTGATAGATGGATCAACGTCTAGGTGGCTGTTTAAAATCGTCAGAATATTCTTGTCTTCATGAATGAGTCATTCTTAGGCGCAAAGATTTTTTTAACTAAAAATGCAAGTGCATCAAATATATTTTACAATGCATGCAATATTTTCACAGTTAGAATCATAAGCCTATCTCTAAAGGTTAACTCAATTATAGGGCTACATTTCTAATGGAACCCTGAATGAAGCTCTTTAGATACTTATATCTGCAAAAATTATTTTTTGGCAGGATTTTTTAATTCAGTTTTCTCCTTTTATATATTTTAATGTAAATTTGCTCTTCTAACCAATATGAAATGATTGATATTGATTTGAAAAGTATGAAATTATTGATAATTTATATTAAGTAGCAAAAAATATCTAATAAATATATATGATCTTAAATAAAATAGTTGCTCATATCTGTGATGCTATAAAAATTCACGAAAGAACTCTCATTCCCAGAATTATTCAATTGGAAAA
Source organism: Argiope bruennichi (assembly GCF_947563725.1). Taxonomy (NCBI): domain Eukaryota; kingdom Metazoa; phylum Arthropoda; class Arachnida; order Araneae; family Araneidae; genus Argiope; species Argiope bruennichi. The sequence continues at coordinate 127,801,667 of NC_079159.1, forward strand.
ACTTTCTTTCTGTTTCTTTAAACAATGTATGAAAATATTTTCCCTTATACAACCAAAAACAAACGTAACATAATATTTTCTAAAAAAACAGTAACAAAGGAAATGCAGCCGAAATTAGATTTTACTTCCCACGCTCTGTGGGAACGGTTAATATCTGTTTGCAAGTTCTCTACCAAATATTATTTCTCAATTTTCTTTGTTTCATCTCAAAAATCCTTTGCATTTCTTCTCCTATATTGAATTTCTTCCGTCAAACGAATTGAATTCTATCAATTTGAGGGTATTATATGAATTCTCCCAGTGTTTTTCTTGGTCTGAAAAATATTTAATCAACTACAAATTTTTAGCCTCGAATAAAATGAAATATGTTCTTGAAATGTTCAATATTTAACATGTTGATACGGATGTAAAGATTTGAATATAGAAGAAAATTTAGTGTTGACGTTTTAACCAAGCAAAGAAAAATATTATTATTAATTGTTGTTAAAAGTTGAATAACTTTTTTTTTCTCATTAAAATAAAAATTGTAAGTAACTATTATAATTAATTTCTTTATAGATAATGTTTTGTTTTAATTTCTGAAAAAATAAACACTTTTAATATAAAAGAAATTGCAGTATCAGATAGTAATAAGTTAATTATTTAAATTCATTATCTTATTTATTTTTCGATTAAAGTTTAATGTTTTTTTATACGAAGGTCCATTCATTTTTTTATTTTTTCCTCATTCAATTTTATCTTAAATATTTATTTACTTTTTCAGGGGAATAAAAACTTAAAATGCATTTTAAATATTCTCTGAAAAAGTTCGGTTTTGTTTAGTCATTTTCAATAAAATCGAAAACTGTTTCTGATTTCCAAAACAATTTACATCTTATAATGAAAATATTTTAAACCATATTTAAACAAAATTTTAAAAGGGACACTCTCATTTATGATTGCTAAGTCAAAATAAAAAAAATATCAATCAACTATATATTAACAAATGATTCCTATATCAAAAATCAAATCCAGATGAAGGATAAGAAGCGTAACGGTTTTTCCTTACTTGCATTCCCATATTCATTGATTGAACTAGCATAAAATATTAAAACAACCCCCCCTATTACCTATTATGTGACGCAGAAGTAAATTTTCATATATACTGTTGAAACAAGCTTCTGCTCTGTTATCTTTGATAGGTTTATATTTTTATCAGCTCAAGACACTTTTCTATCTATTTTTTTAAAATTCTTCTTTAAAGTGAAACGATACGGCTTGAACCGGTTCCACGACAACAAAGCACCTAGGCTTTCGACTAAATAGGAAAAAAATATAGATCAATGTCTTCAAATACTGTCCATTACAGCATTTAAAGTCCGCTCTCCAGGACAAAATGTGACACACCGAAAGAAAACATTTGTCCCTTCGGACATATTTTCCCTTTGAAAAGACATATTCCATTTTATTGTTTTTGTCTTGTCTTTGGAATCGCAGCTCAGGATATAGAAATATCAAATAAAGAAGACATGGCTGTCAGTAAAAAAGAGATCCTCTCTGCAGCACGTTTCTGAACAAGTAGTATTACATTCCCTACATTCTGCCTCTTACGTTTTGCCTTTGAAACGCATTTATATTGCTCTCTTCAACTTTGTAACTTTTCTCTTTGGTTCATTTTATTTGCTTTAGTTTCGAAAAATTAACTCATCAAAAATGATTAATAGTGTCTTCAATCTTATATCAGCAGTTTTAATTTTCATTAATTATATTTCACCGTAAATATGCATAAAGAGTAAAGCATTATTGGCTCAGATTAGTATTTTATCTAATATTTGTCTATTGAATTTATGGCATTGATATAGAAACTGATTTCTCATATAATATACACTTTCATTAGACTTAAGTTTATTCATGTTTGTAACGAAGCAATTTTTTTTAATTAATATTTTTATCTTTCCTAGAATAACACATTTAAAAATTTCATGTCTATTTTTATCTTTTTCATCTCAATACACTGCTTTAATATCTTAATAATTATCAGTCAATTAATTATTTTAATTCATTTTGGATTCTATATCTAATAATAGAATGGCTGATTTCAAGATTCCATGATATTTTTAAAATATGAATTATAAATTAGATATAATCTACCGTATCTTACTTCTAATTTCTGTGAAAAAACTAGCATTATAAAAAATGTAAAAGCTTTATTCTGCTGCTATTCTATTTTAATATCGAAGTAAAAGTTTTCAAATTATTATGAAGATTATCAACGCTATTATTATCAACGCAAATAAATAAGGTATTGGAATAAAAGAGGAAAAATTTAAAGAAGAGATGGCACATTTCTTTTCGCTAAATGTAGAAGGCATATATTTATGCCGAATAACCTTGAGCCTTTAATTAGTTCCAATTTAATGTTACTTCTTTCTCTATCATAAAACTTTTATCTGCTGCCTTTAATGAAAGTTGCGAAAATATCATTGCTGTTAGATTTATCTCTAAAGAAAGAATTAGTCAGCGTTTCAAAACTAGTTTAGTTAATTGCTTTAAAGCCGGATAGAACTTTCTTGTTGTGAAGTATAAAACTAAAATTTTAAAAAAATATATATAGTTTAGTTTGTTAAATAAAAGTTACCAAACATTTTTAGATGTGTTTAATTTTTTTGAATCTGTATCGTTGTGATAATAATTAGGTTATTAATATTGGATAAACATATATATATTTAAAGTAGAAAAGTTTAAGTTATCCTTTATATTTCGTTCGAAAATAACTGATTTTTGTCTTCGTAATCTGGAACTTTTGCATAGTCATAGATTCATTAGTATACTAAAAATTCGAAGAACAAACACTTTTGAGATTGAAACTATTGTTTCAATTATATCGCATTTGATATATGAAATCATATGATATAAATCCGTTTTCTTTCAAAAACGCTTTATCGAGTCAAAGGATTTATATAGCATACATATATTCAATCATCACTGATTAATGCGAATAAATAATACCTTAAAATAATAAGTGTTTTTTTGTTGTTGTTGTTGAAATAAAATTTTATCTCTTGGAGATATATTCTAAGACACTAAAGTAAGCAAACATTTCACTGAGAAAATTTACTAAATTTCACCGAAAACATTTACTTTATCTAGTACAATAATAACAGAATGAAATAGGCTAATAGAAAGCTGAAATGATTCCGTTTGCATATTATTTGAAAAATGATTGTAGTATTCTTTTCCTGCTTACTTTGAGTTAATTTCTCTCTTCGAAATTTGAAATATAGAGTTATTCGAAGTAAAAATTTCGAAAGTGAAATTACCTTATGTGCCTCAGTTTTTTTTTCTTTCTTTCTTAGCTTCATGAATGAAAGTCAAAGATCAAAAAGTCAATTTTAACAAGTAAGTGAACATTGTAACCTATAATGCTTTTTTGTGTTTCCGCTGATAATACATCTTCACGAAAAACCCAGCTAATAAAACAAACTATTCATTTGTTTTGATCACCACGTTTTCAAAGAGATTTCACATTGCTAAAATTTTAAAAGCATTAATTATTATCATTATTGTAAAAATCCTTTTAAAACAAAGAAAAGTTTCTTAGTAGATATTAGGAAGAAATTTTCTATTGTGACGAAATTGCGTGCCAAGTACATGATGGTTACAGGACACGAAAAAAATATAATGAATAATTAATTAAATAAAATAATAAATAATTAAATAAGATAGTATTTATTTGCCTACATAACACCCTCTCTTTTTTATATATATATTTCAAATATTTAATATATTACATATGTAGATGAACTTTTTTCTATTAGTAAGATGATAGCGTTAAGCAATATGTTTTGATATTAAATGCGTTAAGTACACTTTCTCACTTCGCCTCTGTTTTTTAAAAACTATATATAGAGGTACAGTTTTTCAAAAAATTGGCTTGAGGAGTATAGATTTAAGAAATCAGAAAACGTTAATATTTATGTACTACACATGTAAACAGGGTGTTGCTGAATTCGACCGACAAATTCAGAGGAATGATAGTAGGCGTCAAGAAGATAAAGAATCACCATACAGCATAGGATACCAAATGACGTTTAGTAGGTGAAAATCACAAAAATATAGGGTCCGAGAACTATTGGAAAATGTAAAAAATTAACTAAAAAAATAACAAATAGTATTTCAACTGCGAATACTTTTTAAGTGAAAGCACATTCTTACAAGATTTTTTTTCATGTACGTAACATGCCGATTTAATGATCTGGGAGGGTCGTAAATTACTAAAAGTGAAAAAGTAGCTTAGAACCATTTTTTTGAAAAAAATATTAAAACTTGAATAAAAAAAGGTTGATAATAAAAGGAATTTTATATTGCTGAATTTGATATAAGCATGTAGTGTGAAAACTGGAGAGTTTTAAAGATATTCAAGAAAAACTAAAAGGGGCACCAGAAAACATCGCTGTAACATCAGTACCGATGTTCGCAGAGAGCGTTGTCAAATTCGAAAGATAAATTCAGAGCAAGGATGTAAGACATTTCGGAAATTAAAAAAATACCTGAAAACATAGGATCGCACTTAAAGTTTATTCAGTGAAAATCGCAAAAGCAGATGTCGAAAAGACAATGAGTCTGGCGAAAAAAATGGCTCTATGAATGCGAAGATTAGGAACAATGTAATAGGGAAGAAGCCTTCTGTAAATTTTTTATGCGTTCAAGGAAAAATAAAAGGAGAGAACAAGTATTAATTAAAGAGCATTGCCGAATTGATGGTCGTTAAACTTCATTTGCAAACTACAAATCAGATTTCTCAAATGGGACTGAAATGTGCTGATGTACTATCATGCATTAACCAAATGTTCTGGCGTACAATTGTCGGTATTCCCTGCAGTAAATGTGAGGGAAAGCGCTGCAAGAAAACATGTTGAGGCGTTCGGGCAGAAGATGGGGTTAAAATACGTGACCCTGCCCAGTTGTTAATATCAAACTTGTGTTGTACGACGAGATAGTTTTGTGGTGATTCTCGAATGCTCAAATATGCGCATTGTACGTGTTGAAGACGTCTTCTATGGTAAAGCATGCTTCATCTACGAATAAAACTCCAACAGAAATGTTTGCATCTTCCTGTGTGGCATCGAGCATCCAGTGTGTGAACACTACCCGATTTCCTATTGTCAGACGATATTTGGGTTCAAACCCTGTAATTGCCAAGATCAATCGTCTGTAAGGTCCGCAGAGTAAAATGTTCTAGTAATAGCAGTGAAAAATGCATGTGACTGGTTCTTATAAAATATTGCATGTCGAGAAGACTTCTTAAAAACAGACTTTTATTTCCTGAGACAAACAAACATTTAATACATTATAAAATATCACACCGACACAGATTACGAACACAAGTAAAAAAAAGAAAAATCTGAATCTACGTCTAAGCATCTAAGTCTAAGCATGATCTATGCATCTAAGTATGAGTGCTTCCGCTCTTATATATAGTGAAAAACATTTGCATAAATAATTGGAAGCATCATTTCCCTTCATTTGATAAATCGATTCGAACGAGGTTCGAATCATCAACAGTTTGTGTACACGCATTCGTAGTTTTATTATCAACATTTTTTTTAAATTCAAGTTTTAATATTTTTGCAAATAAGAGTTCTAAGCTACATTTTAACTTTCAATAATTTATGACCCTCCCAGATCATTAAATCTGCATGTTACGTACACAAAAAATATCTTGTAAAAATGTGCTTTCACTTAAAAAAAAAACTCTTAATTGAAACACCATTTGTTATTTTTTTAAAATTTTTTTTTGAATTTTTCAATAAGTTTCGGATTTTTGTGATTTTCACTTACTAAACATCATTTGGGATCCTATGTTGTATGGTGATTCTTTTTCTTCTTGATGCCCCTGACGCTTGATCTATCAGCCCTCTGAATTTTTCTGTTGAATTCGGCAACACTCTGTCAATATAAGCACATCACTCCTTTTCTTTTATTTTGTTTTCTTCGCACATCTCTACTTATAATTTTTTCAAATTATTGATATTAATTTCTGTTCTAAATGATATTAGGGTTCTGTTAAAAATTCACAGTTTCTATTTCCTTCATCCTCCTTTGTCTTGTTTCCGTTTCATTTACATTTACATCTGAGAGTTTCAACTCACAACATTCTCTACAGAATGTCGTTGTCAGAAATCAATAATTAGTCTCATTGAATGTAAAGTTTAAAAGAAAATGTAATGTTTAAAGGAATGTAATGTTTGGAAGAAGATATTTAATTGCTTCCGTCTCGTTTCGGAAAATCACCCAGGATTCCTAATCAAGAATCCGGTGGAAAAACTTTAATTTTCATAACTTCTTTCATTTACCAAAAAGTCAAGAAGTAATAAAGCCTTTACTTTTACTTATTTGTTTCAATGTGGTATTACTTTGAATACTCTAACTAAATTATAATATTAACATAAACTGAAAGTTGTCCTTTTTTGTATAATGTTTTCAAATAGGGGAGTCGTTACTTTAAAAGACATTTTTTAAATATTGATCACTTCTCTTCTTGTCATATCATTTTCTCTAAATATATGTTATTACGAATTTCATATACTTACAGTACGTTATCCATGTGAGCTTTTGTAAATTTAAAAATTAAACAATGATAATTCATAAAAAAGTTATGTATATTTAACCTATACAAACTATCAAATTATGTATCCAATTCTGTAACACATTCGATGGTTTGTATTTGTATTAATTATATTTTCATTTTATAGTTCTTCTTTTACTCCCATACAATAGCATTTAAACTCATATGAGTAAATGGGGGATATCTGATTTACATTTTAAGAAACCATGATTTTTAAAAAATTTAATAAAGGATTCGTTGCGCTGAAGACTTCAATAAATTATTTTCACATCAGATCGTAATACAATTAATCATAATTATTTTATAATTGTAATATAATTTATCGATTCTTTCGAATCTTGAAATTTTTTGAGACTAGATTGAGATTAAATATGGAGATAAGATAGGAAAATCTTATCTCGAACAAATTGCAAACGCTCGTTCAGAAAAAATTCCTTGACGTAGAGATAAGAGTTAGTTGAGGTGGCATTAAGTTCTTATGGTGAATTTCTCATCTCCGCTGTCCACTCACAGTCAAAGAAAAGACGTCTAGGAAGACCCTCGAGAATATCAGACTTTCTTTGCAGGATCTTCTCCTCCTACAAGATAAGAAAATTACCTTCATCGGAAATAGAAAAAAAAGAAAAGAAAAAGAATGAAGGACAGAAATTGTAGAGAAGTAAGGGATTTATGGAAAGAGGAAATATATCGAGGACAAAAGTTCAAATTTGAATATGAGTAGTGAAATACAAATTGTCGTCCAAAAAACCAGAAGTCTTTTCAATATTTTTTTTGTCTTACTTCATGTTTGTAAAGACTGAAATTTGCATTTAAATTTCATTCTTCTTCTGATGCGCTACAGCTTAGAAAATGTATTCATTTTTGTATTCCCCATCAACATGCTTCACTTTAATATTTTCAGACGTTAACAAACAGTCAATCGATTAATACAATTACATTTTTTCACCTGGAATGAGTTTGAGAAGAAAATAAACTTTAAGCATCTGTAAACTTTGTAATAAAGATTTATAAGTTAAAAACTAAATTAAGTTAAAATGAAACCTAGTCTTTTTAGTGCATTATTAAAAAAAATGTATTTTTAAAACTGTTCTTCATTAAATTTAATTCCTGAAATGCATTCATGATTCCCCCTCTTTTCGAATATAGCATGATAAAACGATATAGAGGTTAAAAAGTAAATATATATATATATATATATATATATATATATATATATATATATTGCAGTATTAATAATTAAGTACGTTTATTATTTAAGTATCAAAACTAATCCTAAAACTATTAAATAAAAATTATTATTATCATCAACTATTTATTATTAAACACGAAATGCATGATGAATTAAGGTAAAATTCATTTTCATTCATTAAAGATATGCCGGTAGCAAGAAATATTCTTGAAATTTTTTATGTGATAAAGAACAACGTTTATTCTCCGAAAGCAAATTCTTTCTCAATATTTAATTTGTATAAATTTCTGAAATAGAAATATATTTAACGAACGATGAAAAACTGAAATGTTGAATAAAATGTTAAATTTATTGTGATGTTAAATCATATAATTTTAATATAATGAAATATAATATTCATACATTTATTTAAATCCACTATAAAAAATGAATTTGGCGCTAATTTATAAATATTTGCTAGTTTTATGTTTAATAATCCTACATGTTGTTTTCTTAGTTTATCAAGTCGATGATATTTACTGCAGGTTACTACAGTATATTATTAATTTGATTTATTAAATGCAAAACTGTCATCTATTAGCACTGTTTCAAATAATTTAAACATTGCTTTTATAATTTCTCAAAAGGTTTATTTTATTTTTATTTTTTTTATTTAGATGCGAAGTAGTATTTTAAATTGTAAAAAATGATTTTATTTTTCTTAAAGTTTCTTTAACTTTAAATATCATTATTTCGATTTATTATGGATATTAAGGAAAATTTTATACAATTTTTCATCCCATTCTGTAAATGTTTACATAATTAAATAACGAAAAATTCTTTTCCCTGAGCATACACATTTGATACAAAGTTTATAATCGATTCAATTTCTTTTATAAGTTATCTTTTTAAAGTATCAAATATTATCACGATTATTCTGCAAAGAGCTTTTTTTTTTAAATTTAGAAAGCTTAGACTATTTTAGACGGCTGAGATCATTGAACTTTTTTTTAATATTTTTAAATAATATAATATTTAATTATTATTATTTTTTATTTTTCAGATTTATTGCAGTAGATTGCAATTCTAAGTGGCTGTTTTCAAGAAATTGCAAAGAATTTCTTTTAAAAGAATGTATAACTAGAAAAAACGATTAATAGAGAAAAACATGTAGGGAAGTGATACAACGTAACGAGAAAAGCATGTATGGAAAAATATTCAATATAATAAGAAAAGCAAGCACGGGTGTTATTAAACATGATGAATCCTATTGTATGTCTTGCCCAATAACCTAGATCTATCCTTTCATCATTTCTATATAGGTTGTCTGATTCAAAGATAGAATTTACTCAACCCTAAAAATTTTAATTTACTTTATATGAAATTAATTAAAAATTGCAATTCAATTATAAAAAACCATGTTCAAATACTATGCATGCTTATGTTCTGTTATATTTTCAATTAAATAAGTCTGAAAAAAGAAGCAATAATGTTAAAATATATTAAATGATTTAAATCATTAGAGAAAATGAGTAAAAGTTTCAAATGATTAAAAGTTTCATGAGTAAATATTTTTTAATACATTGCAACCGAGGGAATATTATGAATATACAATTTAAATGGAGATAGGAATTTCAAAAAAATTTATTAAAATGAAAACTCTTTTAAAATAAATATTTTTTTTTTCAAATCACAGAAGTTTTTTGTCATCAAATAAATCTCCTTTAATCAAATCAAGAATCGTTATCCACATACGCATGGCGAAATAACTGGATTTTCAGGATGTTTTTTTTAAATGAACCAAATTAAAATTAATTGAATGTGGTTTTTATTCGATATTCTTATTGCATTATTAATACAAGAACAAAATTATTTCAAAGCGAGAATTTTTTTCGAAATTCCAGTTTCTTATCTTGCGCAACAGATAAATAATCCGATTAGAACAAAGACGATAAAAATTAAATTGTGGATATCTCATCTCATTTTCAAGTAATCGAATTTGGTATTACAGCATCTTTTTAAGAAGGCTGCAAAAAAATGAATAACAAAATGAAAAAAAATGTGTAATAAATGATATTTTGTAATCGCAAAGAAGTGATGACTGAATGACAAATTATTTTTTGATAATCAATATCATTATTTTTAAAACGGAATTTTGAAAACCATACGGAATATAAATTTAAAATAAAGAGCATAAATTTACCTACGTTGTTAATTTTTTTTCCCGATTTAATTTATTAATAAATCTAAAATAAGTTTCATAATCCTTCATGCTTTTTAAAAACATTAGATATATCATCTGCTATAGATGCATATCTAATGTATATAATACAAAAATAGCTGCAATATTTTACTTGCATCCTTTTTGTGGTGCATCCTTTTTGCATCCTTTTGGTAGATATTTTGGTTGTCGTTTGATTTTATAAAATAAAAAAAGTGAATTGTGTAAAATTTGAGGACACGTTATTAAAATGGCATAATTATAAATTTCTGAATAAAATTATCTTTTTTAGTGTTTAACACTATGGATTAAATTTTTTAAAAGATTGCGATTAGAACAGATTTCACTCGGTGATGTGGGGTATCACAACCCCCGATAGACGCCACAACCCTCGATGTCTATCGGGGGTTGTGGAGGTATAGTGTATAAAATGTCTACTGATAATTAAGTTTGATTTACTGATTTATTTACCGATTTTAAAGTTTTATTAAATTTGGTATTATGAAAACGAAGTTAAATGAAAGTTCTATAGATGAATTAAATTTGTCAGCCGTACTGAAGGCGAAACGGTTATAGAACGAATCTTAGTCATCAAATGTGCATAAGTCATTAAGAAGTTAAAAAAAATGTATTTATTGATGTGTTCTAAATCCTAAAATATAATCTGTGAGTTTTTGCTATTCCATGACTTTTCCAATAGTTGTTGTTGAGTTCGCTTACTTATACTACAAACTTTCATCATATTATGCAATGTTAACACCGACTGATGGCCAAATGCGTAGATCTTTTATTGGAAGGCAAGACAGTCATTTTAGAGCAACTTGCTAACTCGCAAACTGCATGTCAGAACGAAGTGTTCATTTTTATTACTCCTAGCTAGATTTGATTTTTTTTGGTATCCATTTTGATTCTGTTTTCCCTCAACCGTACCTGTTCTAATCAGTGTATAGTAAATATTACTGTTTATTATGAAAATTTTAAAAAAGATATATTTTTTCTTTCTTTAAATTTCAGTTAATAAACATGAGATCAGGTGGGAAAACGAACACAGAATGTTACAATGATAAAAAATCAGTTGAAAATAAGCTCTTTGAAGAATCAACTGGGATTCTTGTAATGAGTTAAAATGAACTAGAGTCCTATCATACTGGTTTAAAAACTTGAACATTGAAAAACTTTGTCAGAGTGAAATATATTCTATTTCCTTTGATATTACGTTTGCACTTGAATAAATAATTATAAATGTTTTTTAAAAAAAAGTTCATATCTCATATAGCATTGTTTAATAATATACATTTCCTTGAAAGGAAAAAAAAACCCACTAACTCCTATTAAAAATAATGACCTGGCACAGAATTGAAAAATAGTCCATCGTTACCAACTTTCTTAATATCAAGATTTCCAAGGATTATTCTTCGCTGCAAATAAGATTGCAACATTTTGCCTATTTCTAATTACTTATATATATATGTAATATTATTTGTGGTGAAGCATGATGCAGTTTGAAGGCAATGAAGATACTTTTAATTTCGTGACGTCGTTTTATTTCTTTTTGAAGAAGCAAGCATATGTACAAGCGACGAGCACACAGAACGACACAGAAAGGAATGAGGGAAGAGCTCCCGGACATTTTATCCCTGGTCTTATATAACCTATGAATTTGATAGGGAAAACATTTCTTCACAGTGCTAATGTATTATGAGATTTCGATAGGGATTTTCATTACAGGAGCCGAGAAGGTAGGGGAAACAAAGGGAGATTTTAAAAAAGAATTTGCTTGATCAGCGGTATGTTATCTCTTCACGCGTAGTGTGGGAAAGTTAGATTTTAGCTGATTCAACAATTTAACAAAGCTTCTCTTGAATTAATTAAGTAGAGACAGTGGAATTGGATCACGAAATAAGAGAATATTTTAGAATGAAGTTACTATGGGCTAAATTAAGATGAAGTTACTATGAAAATTAACTAAATTGAAATTAAAGTTAAAATATCATTACAATTTTCCCCCCACTGCAAGACGCAGAAGTATGCCGGGGCCCTCGACATACAGCCTTACCTTACAGTGGTGGTCAAGTAAGAAACTAAAATTTAAAAGTCAAAATCAAAAATTGGTCAAGTAAGAAACTAAAATTTAAAAGCATATTAAAAGTGACACCCGAGTTTCCCTTACCTTTACAATAATATAAAAATGATTTTTAACAAGATTATATAAAGCACAAAAAAGATAATGTGATATATGTGAAAATATTAGATAAATCTTCAACAACACCAAAAATAATAATATTAAAATATGCAATATACAAATGATTTTCTGCAGAAACTCGGTCTATTGTATCTCAGTCTGTAAGATTGTCTCTATTTGATGAGGAATGTCTCTAAAGAATGTTTGTACACAGTGTCCTTTAAATAGTAGAAGGCTCACCAAAATTATCAAATTGAATGTAAAATAATGGAATAACAAATTGAATTTATATAATAGTAATATATCAACACAGTTCTAATTTTTGTATATAACACTTGAATTTGAAAATAATATGAGATTCAAAATACTCTTATAATATAAATATTTAAAACAAATGACATAAAAATGTGTATTTGTGAAAGAAAAACTTTAACCCACTAGTTAGCCAATTAGTGGTGAATAGTAAAACTTTGTCCACCAATTTCTAGTAGTGGGTGAAACTTAATGACCCAAAAGTAGGACATCAAGAAAAGGGGACATAATTCTTATTCTCTCTCTACTCTCATCCAGGAATATTTATTTCCAAAGTGGAGAACAACATATCCAGGATAAAAATAGAAAAAGATAGAAATTAATTGTGAGGTTGACCCTATACTCACATCTCAATAAGACTGAGGTATTTGCATGTATGTTGTGATGGCGCCTATCACATCATCATCATGAAGAAAAGAAAAACTAACTCTTACGAGTGGAGACAACGGGCCAACCTAAGTGGGGTTATGTGGAAGAAACATGAGGAATAAAAGGATTTTTTTTAATTTTAAATTATTATTCATGACTTAATTTTAATTTTTCTGGTGGATAATATGTTCTTAATTTTGATACATGGACAATATCAGTAGCTTTGTTTGTTAATGCGTTTGGTTTAGTTATTTCATAATTTACATCTGAAATTTTAGTTACTATTTCATATGGACCTGAAAATACTGGAGATAATTTTCTACGATTTGGATAATTAAATTCCTCATACATTACAATGTCACCAGGTTTGAATGGAGAATCTATAAATCTAGCATCATATCTTATTTTATTTTTATCATGATATTTTATTGTATTATCTTTAGCTAATTTTCTTGCTTCCTCTACTGGAGGATAGAATTGATTTTGAGTTAAGGGAGGAGGATAAGGTAAAGTGCCAAATAACAAATATGCAGGAGGAAATTTTGTGACTGAATGCGGTGTTAAATTATATTCATTGATTACTTGTTCTAAAAGTTTAGTCCAAGGAATTTTAGTAGGAGAAGAATTGACTTTGCACTTTAATTTAGTTACTATTGACTGGTTAACTCTTTCACATTTCCCATTAGTTTGTGGATGATGTGAAGATGTTAACAGATGCTTGACACTGTAATTTCTGAGGAAATGTTTGAATTTAGATGAGGTAAAAGCACCATTTCTATCAGTTAATAATTTGGAAGGAACCTGAATTTGGAAAACTTGCTTTAATATATTAATATAAGCTTCAGAATTTTCATTTTTCGAAGGAAAGGCCCAAACATATCTAGTCGCATGATCAATTACTATATGAAGAAATGTTTTAGTTGAATTGTAATAGTTAAATCCACCAACAGTATCAACAGAAAGACATTCAAAAGGACGATCTGTGGGGGGCACAGTCTGTAAAAGGCCAAATCTTTTTTGCTTTTTCTTTTTATTTAATTGACAAATATCACAATGTTTAACAAAAAGTGCAATATCTTTAGTAATATGGGGCCAATAATACTGAGGAGTAATTAAATTTATCATTTTTTGAGTGCCTGGATGCCCAAATTGTTCATGAGCTGTTTGCAAAACTTTTCTTCTAAGAGAAAAAGGTACAACTATTTTAAATAAATTTTTCTTTTTAACTACAAGTACATCATTAATATTTTTATATTTAGTATCATCTAAATTGTCTAAATTTTGATAGTGTTTTATCTCATCCAATTCCAATAAATGCACAGAATGTTGGAGATATTGAGCAGTAGGATGCCTTGATAACATATCAGCTTCAACATTAGCAGTTCCCTTTAAATATTTAACTTCATAATCAAACATGCTTAATTTTAAAGACCAACGAAATAATCTTCCCCTTAAATTTTTTACATTTTTAAGCCAAACAAGAGCAGCATGATCAGTATGAATTATGAATTTTTTCCCATGTAAATAGTAATAAAATTTATCAAGGGCATCTACTATTGCTAAACATTCCAACTCAGTTATACAATAATTTTTTTCATAAGATCGTAAAGTTCTTGAATGATAAGATACAGGATGTAATTTACCAGAACAGTCAGGTTGTTTTAGAACAGCTCCAATGGCTGCCTGAGATGCATCACAAAAAACATGAAGAGGTAAATTAGGGTTATATAGTTGTAACACTGGTTTAGTTATCAATTTATTTTTTAACATTTCAAAAGCTTTTTGACAGTCTTCTGTCCATTTCCATGATGTATCTTTTTTAAGAAGGTTATTTAAGGGTTCTCTTATTTTAGCATAAGAATCAATAAACTTATTATAAACATTTACAGAGCCAAGAAAACCTTGAAGTTGCTTGACATTTTTTGGAGGTTGTAATTTTTTAATACTTTCAATATTATGATTATCAGGAGAAATGCATCCTTCTTTGACTTCATACCCCAAGAAATTAATTTTATCTTGAGCAAACACACATTTAGAAAATTTTAATTTAATGTTTTCTTTTTCACACATTTGAAAAATCTGTTTTAAATGATCATGGTGTTCCTCTAATGAGTTAGAGAAAACTACTATGTCATCAAAATAGTGACATGCAAAATTGGAAAATTTATGTTTATTTAAAATTCTACGAATAGTTCTATTGAATATTGCAGGTGCATTTTTAAAGCCAAAAGGTAGGACTTGAAATTCATATAAACCTTCAGTAGTTACAAATGCCAATTTATGTTTATCTTGTTTATGCAAGGGTATGTGCCAATATCCAGATGCAAGATCCAAAGTTGAAAAAACTTTAGCAGTACTTAATTTATCTAACAAGGTATCTATTCTAGGGAGAGGCTCTGCCTCAGATTTACAAAGGGAATTAATTTTACGATAATCAATACAAAGTCTACTTTTTCTATTTTCATCTCTTTTATATGCTAATGTTACAGGGGAGGAATAATTACTAGTAGATTCTTTTATTAAACCTGCATCTAACAAATTTTTAATTTGCTTATTTATTTCAATTTCATCAGTAGCAGAGGTTCTATAAGCCCTTTGTGAAACTGGTAAATCAGATGTTAAATTTATTCTAGGAGGTTCCATTCTTATTTTACCAACATCATATTTATTTTTTGCAAACACATGAAAATATTCTGACACCAGAGATAATACAGGTTCAGATAGTTTATTTACAGTCAGAGGTGGGAAAATTTCCTCTGAGGTATTCACTACCCTGACCTTATTATCACTAGTGTTATCATTTTCAACAATATGTAAAGACATATAATTATTATTGGTATGCAAATTGGTAATAATTTTTCCATTTTGAAATATTTTATTTTTGTCACAATCTATAATTAATTTATATAAACTACAATCTGGTAGTCCTAAAATAATATATGGTAAAGGATTGTCCATAATATATAATTTGATTTTCTTATTTATTTGGCCAATTTTTAAATATATGTCACAAATTTGGGTTAATTGGAACGTTCCATGGGCTTGTTTGACTCGAATAGGATATACATTTTTTCTTGTCAAGTTAAGTTTTTGTACAATATCTGCAGATATAATTGAAAGAGTGGATCCTGTGTCAATAACAATATTTATATTACTATGATGGTTATAAACATTGTCCAAGTTAGCTAGACTTGGTAAAGTTGAGATGTGTCCGGACACTAATAATTGTAACTGTGCTGGGCTAGGGGTCTCATTAGAAGAATTTGGTCTCCTTTGAGGATTTTGAAAACAATCAAGAGGGACCTCTGTGCACGGGGAAGTCACATTGGCTGTTATTGGAGTATTGGTCATAAAGTGAGGTTGATAAAAAGGACATGCTTGTGTCCAATGATAAACATTTGGAATACCTATTTCAGTGCAAATTCTACAGGGAGAAGGTGGTAATCTTTGTTGAAAATGCAAATTATGATTATAGTTATTGTAATTATTGGGATGTGGCCTTATTGAATTATGAAAATTTTGTCTAAATTTATTGGGAGCTCGAGGAGTAAAAGAATTTTGAAATTTATAATTAAAGTTATGCCTAGGTGTAAAAGGTTCTGGTTGTCTTATTCTGATTTTAGTTTCATTACACCTGCCTGGGTTTGGTTCTGAAGATTCTTCCATTTTTAATAATTTAGCTGTTATTGCAAGCCATTCTATAGGGGTATTAGGAGCTTTTATGCTAACTAATTGTTTTAGTTGAGTTGGCAGCCCATCAGTAAGACCTTCTAAAATCAATTGTGGATTAAGGCCTAACTGTCTGCCATAATTTAATTTTTGATGGAAATAATCAACTAAGTTACCATTTTTTGAATTAAATTTCAATTGTGAAAAATCAGAAAAATTAACAATATTGAGTTGGATAAATTGTTCAGTTAATATACAATATAAATCATCAAAATTATCAATATTTAAACAACTATTTATATAATGTGTTAAAGCTGACCCTTTTAGAAATTTAGCAATATTTTTAATTTTCCACAAATCATTTTTGTTATTTTCTTGACAAATTTTATTAAAATATCCCAACCATAAATCCACTTTCATCCCATTTTCAGGATCAAAAGGGATTATGGAGGGTTCTTGGGCTATTTGATCATTTTCTTTATCAATTTTATTTTCTTTACTTTGAGGGCTAGACACATTTATTTTTTCTGGGTCAGTCATTTTTCCAGCTCTTAACACATTAAAGTATTTTTCAAATAAAAAACATTATAAATTTATGCATAAATTTTTAAAAAATAGACTTGATAAAAGACTAAAATTCAATATTTTAAATAATATTATAAAAATATAACTTGCAATAATTCTAAAATTCAAAAATGAAAATCAAAAGAAAAGAAAAGAAAAACACAGAATATAAATCTTGATTTTTCACTGTTGAGTCGGGAAACACTAAACACTTTTTGAAGAATAATCATTTTTTTCTTTTTTTTTAATTAATCACAAAATGCAATTTTGAGCACTGGAACTGGAGACTGAAGACTACGGCAGGTGACTATTATTTTGGTGATGACGTAAAACACAAGTGATATTTTGAAAATCTGGTTGATTCAATTTAGCACTGGAGACCACTGGCGAATATTATATTGTGGTGATGATATAAAATGGAAATGACGTCGAGATCG
Organism: Argiope bruennichi; assembly: GCF_947563725.1. Lineage (NCBI taxonomy): Eukaryota > Metazoa > Arthropoda > Arachnida > Araneae > Araneidae > Argiope > Argiope bruennichi. The sequence continues at coordinate 127,819,196 of NC_079159.1, forward strand.
GGATTATTCAGCACAGGTAAGGAGCAAGAAAATTTTTATGATGACAAGGAGCCCCAACTCTTTGAAGATATAAGGAGCACACACATGACAACAGTGTTCGGATGAAGTCACAGGTTGTGGAAGGCATAGGCTTCAACGGGAACTGGACCGGATCCCGGACTACGGTTTGCGTGAAACGATGTGGCCGGAGGCAGCCGATGCAGACGGCGGTGAAAACATCGCAGCTGGGCGAACCTGGACCGAAGTCATCTTTGGAGCACGGCGAGCGCATTGCAACGTTGAAATCTGGCCAGCGGATTTAATTTTAATTCTTTTAGTTCATTTCATCATCTTTCACAGGAAACTATCCTTGTCGACTTTTTAATATATAATACTTTTCGAATCCTGTCGACTTTTTAATATGTAATATTATTTGTGGTGAAGCATGATGCAGTTTGAAGGCAATGAAGATACTTTTAATTTCGTGACGTCGTTTTATTTCTTTTTGAAGAAGCAAGCATATGTACAAGCGACGAGCACACAGAACGACACAGAAAGGAATGAGGGAAGAGCTCCCGGACATTTTATCCCTGGTCTTATATAACCTATGAATTTGATAGGGAAAACATTTCTTCACAGTGCTAATGTATTATGAGATTTCGATAGGGATTTTCATTACAGGAGCCGAGAAGGTAGGGGAAACAAAGGGAGATTTTAAAAAAGAATTTGCTTGATCAGCGGTATGTTATCTCTTCACGCGTAGTGTGGGAAAGTTAGATTTTAGCTGATTCAACAATTTAACAAAGCTTCTCTTGAATTAATTAAGTAGAGACAGTGGAATTGGATCACGAAATAAGAGAATATTTTAGAATGAAGTTACTATGGGCTAAATTAAGATGAAGTTACTATGAAAATTAACTAAATTGAAATTAGATTTAAAATATCATTACATTAGTATTAGTTAATCTAATTTCGACAGAAAATTAGGGAGAGACAAAATACATTGAACGGAACGGTGTGCTGTTCGATGTAGTTTGCTGAACGAACTGCTGTTCTGTTGAATTGTGTCCATAATAATTTGAATTATATTATTATCAAAATTTGAAGTGTGAAAAATATTTTGTTGAAAAATCTATTAAAAGATCAATTTACATAAGGTATTTAAGTGAAAATTTTAGGGAATATTAATCTCAGTGTTCCAGCTGATCGTCAAAGGCAACTAAGTCTGAAGTATGTTTCTTGTTATAAAAATCGAAAGCGATACTAAAAAAATTGAAACTTTTCTCTAAGGTTTACAAATATATTGTTTCTTTAATAGATGAGACATTTTTCAGGTCGTATGGACGTTTATCAGCATGGACACAATTACAGAAAGTAACTAGTCAGTAATTTGAATTTAATTAAACAAATTTGAAAAATTTGTTTAATTTTGAATTGTAAATTTTGAAGATGAATTTTTCGACATGAAAAACAGAAAAAGGACGATATGAATTTAATCAGTAACACCAAATTAGAAAAGCCACTTAAAAATTATAGACTTTCTCCCATGTTTCAAATTTTCAATACTTTGATGAATATCGAGTTATTCATGCCCGTCTCAAATTCCTGTAAAATTTCAGTGGTACGACACTAAATAGAAAAAAATTATAGTCATTTTAGGCTTTTAGCGATAAATCAACTTTTTTTTTCATTAAGAATTTAAAGTTTGGCGATGGAATATGTGATAAAAGTTATATGTGAAAAAAAAAATTAGCAGCGAGGTAAAATGTTAGTTTCGTGAAGATCGAAGATAGTCATTGACAGTCGATACTCTAATTGACTTTTAAATTTTCTGAAAGATTAAATTATAGTTTGAAATTATTGTTAGAGAAAATATTACAAAGTTATAAAATAACTACCACAGCTTTTTTCCTCTTAATTCACAGAATGGTTTTCCATTACTGGATAATCCAATAAATTCGTTTTTAAAGTTATTTTACGATTCTATTTTCAAATTCAGCACAGCGAAACAGGATCAACTATCTTAAAACTCATGTCTACATTTTTATGCATATTGTTGTTAGAAGATTATAGAAATACTGTTTTGCAAGTAATTTTCTTCTTTGATGTCTTTTATTTTTCGTTTCTTTTTAGAGATATTACTATATTGTAGAGTTGTCTTATTTATAAAAATATAGAATGTGAAATATATGTTAAATTCTTTCATGTTCATAGACATTGAAGGTATTTTTGGGGTTTTGAATAGCCAACTCTGTTACATAAAATATCCGTCTTTATTTTAAATCGCATTTCTGTTTTTTTTTTAATTCCAAAATAAGAAAAGAATTTGAAAATACGTCTAAAAATTTCCTCGATATAACAAGATATTTTTTGTTCTTGAAGTGTTATTTCTTCTCTACAGTATTCAAAAAGAAAGAAAAAAAAACACAGAAAAAAGTAGTTTCGAGGAAATAGTCCCATTTTGTACAAACATCACGGGAATGTCAAAGAGTAGGTTAGATTTCATTTGTCGGAGGGAGCTTGAAACTCTCGAGGAATTCTGTTGGGAAAACTCAAGGCAATAAGCTGACCTGGAATTGTTATTTCTTTTCTCTAAATATGTCAGTATCAGAGAATACACAGATATTATATATTATAGAACATTTATCTAGAGAGTTGAGAGTTTACCTTTATAAAATTTATTATAAAATGTAAGTGTTATTCTATAAAACTAAGGATATGCTTAGATGCTAAGACTTTTATTTTTGAACAAATGAAACGGATAAGAGGACTGAAATAAGAACGGATAAGGGGACTTAAAAAAGGAGAAATATGCGAAACTTTTTAGAACTGTGACTTTTCTCCTCGGTTTCTTTAAGATCATTTTAATTTTATGAGTTAAAATATATCATAAATATCATAAAGGCTCGTTTGGAAATAGTAATTTTGATCCAAGCTTAATTAAATTACAAATAAAAAGCATATATATATATATATATATATATATATATATATATATATATATATGTGTGTGTGTGTGTGTGTGTGTGTGTGTGTGTGTGTCTGTGTGTGTGTGTGTGTGTAATGACATTTTAAACTTTAATTTAAATCCAAATTAATTCTCAAAGTTTTATCGTAATTCAGCCCATATCAACTTCATTCTAAAATATTCTCTTATTCCTTGTTCCCATTCCATTGTTTCCACTTAATTGGTTCAACTGAAGCTCTGTAAAAATGCTTTAGTCAGCGGTTCCACACTGCGAGTGAAGGGATAAAATACTGTTCAGCTAAGCCCATTTTTTTAAAAGATCCCTCAGTTTCCCTTACTTGTGATTGGCGCGTGTTAGAAATCCCTATCAGAATTTTAATAATAATATATATAATATATTACTTGATTTTTATAAAAAAATGAATTAACATTTCTAATTTGATTTAAAAAGTAATCAAAGACCATAAATTTGCATAAACGCAGTGACACTGACTATTCAGTTCTGTTAATGAGAGCCGAAATCAAACAATAAAATAGTTACACATTTTAAGAAGAAAAAAATGAAGGAATTACTATTTCTTTTTTTAATGGTGAGGGATCTGTAAAACACTTTTCATTTTTTGATTTGCCTCAACTGAAAACGGAACATAGTTTTTCAACTCGTGTGTTTAAGCATTTTTTTCAGTATACGAGCGCCTCATAAAGAAATAGTCTTAAGATATAAAAGAAACATAGTGAAAATTAAATTCATTTTCCAATTTTTCAGTTGCCATGAAAACATTTGATATCAGATTAATTCAAGAATCTTTTGAAATATAAATTATGTAAAAAGCACTTTAATTTTCTTTCTTTTCTCTTTTTGCTTTTCCCAAAGAAATTTAATTTAAGTAATTTTAGATTTAAAAAAATAATTTTTTTACCCTCATTCATTTAACGTCATAAACAGAGGCATATTCACAGCTTATTCATTCTTTATTCATTATATTCAGGAAAACGTACTTTTAATAGTCATAAAAAATGTATTTAGGAAGTATTGTACAAACTATGAGATATTTAGCATCGAATGTAAGTTGGAAAAGCAATGTATTTTACGTTAAAACTCTCAGTAAATAGAACATATAATTTCTTTTCTTCTTTTACAAAGAATTCACTTTCACAGCGGTCAGATTGAAGTGGAAATTCTCCTGTGGCAGTTATTATTAAACGCTATTAATACAATATTATATTTGCGAGAAGTTTGCCTCTAACGTTGCAAATGGATTATCAGTAATAAGGTACCAAAACTCAATAACCACTTAATTTGAAATAAATGGCATCGCTCTCGAGACTAATGAAATTTCTTCTTTTTCCTATTGCCTTCCCTTAAATTGAAAATCACCTTAAAATTAAACTAAGGTTTGGTGATACTGTATCAAACTGGCACTTTGTATCAGAATGCAAAAATATTATGCACACAAGATTGATACAAACAAAGAGTATCAGGTATTCGGCGTCAATTTTTTTTGAAGCTCATTCACTTTTGATCGGTTGATACTATATCAATATGATTCAAAGTATTAAGTCGATATAGCCTAATTTACAGTACTGTCTCGGCATCACTAGGATTTTTCTGAAATGTATACATTTCATTTTCAACCATTACTATCCTTTGATCCATGAAACGGTGCACATACCAATGATCAATTCTCGCCTATTCCCATATTCTATGAAGAAATGTTTTCATATTCTCTTGTCACCCACCCGTAAGTGACTTTCAAAATCAAGTCATCAACACTCATTGATAACTTTTCAAAATCCAAATTTGGGATCCTTTTCTAATGAGTTTTCGCAGCCATTCTCTGCACAAGTGCAAAAATCGATACTGATCGAGTGTCCGGCTCCGACGAGAAAAAAGAATAGGTTACTGGCTCCATCAAGTACAACTGAATATAATCAACTATCGTCATCCATTTGTAATCGATATCAAAAAACAGGATATCAATCCAACCCTAATGCCTCCCCTCCAATATTAACTGTCAAGGAACCATAATTACTATACAGAAGCAAGCAAAATCTCACGAAGCTATTTTAATGAATGATTTTATCTCCCGGTAAGTTCATAATAATAGCAAAAACAGAATATTTCATTCTTCCCAACTCTTTCTTGCATACTCTGCAATGAAGATGTCATTTCAGAGAGCGCCTTACATGGCACTGGCGTGCAATAGTTATGAAATATTAAACTTTCGCATGAATTCAGCCTTTTTATTGAATCTATCGTGTGATTTTTGTTTACGTTTGATCACGTTTAAATTTTTCTGGAAGTATATGGTCATTCTCTGTATCTGTGCTAAATTTGAACTATCTAGTTCTTGCTGATGATAGCGTACTGATTCCAAGTAGATCAAAGGCGTTTTTATTTGCGAAATTTTGCGTTCGGTTTTAAAAGGCGTTCGATTAAAATTCTGGAAAAAATACTTGAAAAAGACAAAATTTCGTTCTTTTCTGTCAGCATTCTTTCTAAAATTTTGATATAACGTTCTTAATTTTTCCATTAAAAAGTTATGGAACTTTTACTCAAAAATATTTGGAATTTTCTTTCCCTACGAATTTTTCCTCTTTTTCTGTGTTTGAATATATTTTGCCTCTGATGTACAGTGGATAAAACAATGATATCTACTATTCTGCCTTGAAACTCTTCGCAGTAATTGCAGTAATATATAAGTAAATATTGAAATTTGGACGTCCTTTTATCTGATTAAAAATCTTCAAAGTTTCTTTTTTCAATAGTTTTTCAGTTAATCGATACAAATCGATGAAAAGAAAATTGAATAAACATTAAATACAATTTCAATAATAGCGACAGTAAACGTTATAAATTAAAAATGTGGAATGCATCCAAAATAAAGGATTTCCCACTTTAGAATATTGGAAAGACTCTAAAACAGTTCTGAAAGACATGGGAATGTAACAACACATTTCTTATTAGAGAGTCTGTATTAGAACTTTAACTTCTTTGGAGTACCTGAAAAAATAAAAAGTACTTTCGATGAAGCAGTCACTTCTTGCCCAAATATTTCGGGATGTCAAAGAGTAGGTTGAAATTTCGCTTCTGGAGACAGTTTACGACTTTCGAGAAAATCTAGTGGGAAAATGCAAGGCAATAAACTGGCCTGGGGGGCTGTTTCTTTTCTCCAAACATGTCAAAAATAATAGAAGGGAAGTTTGTAATTTTAAGGTTAGAGAAGGGCCTACTTGTTTAAGAAGGACTTACTTAAACTTCAGAATAACTCTAATATCTTAAAATTCGGGGTAAATATTTCCATATTTTGTGCTAATTTTTATATTTTAATACATTTAAAAGTTAATAAAATGAACAAAACGAGGAAAGCTAAGCAATTATATATATATATATATATTTCTAGATAATATTTTGTTTCCTTAATTATCAAATTAGACGATATATCTTATTTTGGTAATTTGTTATTATTAATTGATTAAGCAAGTTTATATAGAACATTGAAGATGTCATCAGATTTCAATTTTTTATTTGTAATGAATTTTATTGTATGTAAATGACCATATTTTAACCCATAAATTTTATGTTACAATAATTCTATGTTGAAATGCCGTGCCCGTATATTAGGTATGCAATTAAGTTTGAAAATTTAAATATTAAGAAAACTCGCATGTGTAAATTTGATAATAATTTTTTTATTTTCTGTCGAGCACCACGAGGCAACCAAGAAGTACTTCGCATCATTGCAAAATCCATGTAGATTTTTTACAAATCTACAAATGTGAATCTTTATTTATTGATATAAAATATTAACAAATAATGTTACAAATTGAGGCAAAATTATTTATTCTATCTTCTTTATTCTACCTTCTTAAATGGATGTAAAATATAAATAAATCAGCTGAAAATATTTATCAAGACTATTTGAAGATGGAAAATGAATCATAAACTCCTTCTCAATGTCTGTAATTTCTCAACTCTGTTTATTTGATGTTCATACTTTTTGAGACATAAAACATGACGCTCACACCATGTTGCTTACACATTACACTAGTAGTTGTAGATGGAGCTGCTGCAACAGCGCTTGTCATTGGCTACGGAACATTCCGCTCCACGTTGCAATGTTTACATTTAACCAATAAATCATACAGTTATTTCAAATGTAAATATAAAATAAACACAATGCAATAACATTAAATAACACACAAAGAAACACCGATATAAGATTACAAATTATTAAGTAAAATACAGACTTGTGAAATGATTCGTTTGTAAAGTCCATTTTGAGTTTTCACTTTAACTACAATGACCTGTTTGTCTTCACCAAAATAAAGTTCAATTATTTTGAGGCGTCCATTTTTGAGGCGATAGATTTTCATCCTTAAGAAGCACTATCTCATTGACTTTCACATTAACTTTTTCTACCATCTACTTGCACTTCTGTGGCAAATTATTTTGATATTGTATATGCCATTTCTTCCAAAAAAGTTGTACTATTTTTGTCAGTTTTTTCCGATTATACAAACGATTGTCTTTAACCTCCATTAAATGTGGCTCTATAACAGCATTTAATGGTTAACCATCTAATCCCCTATTTGTGCAACGATTGTAAAGAATTCTTCATAGTTCAATCTGGCATTATCTAAAACTCTTTTGAAAACGCTTTTACTCTCTTTCCCGAAGGCTGCCAAAATTACGCGCTCTCGATGGCAGGAAGTTCCAATTAATTCCCTCAGATGAGGCCATCGTCTGGGTTCACAACTAAATTATGTAACCTGAAAAGCTCCTTGTTTGCTCCAATGAAATGTGTGGCATTATCAGAAAATAATTTCGAAAATAAAGTTCTGCCAGCCACAAATCTTTTTAAACCTGCTACGAAGGCCTCGGATGTCAAGTCAGTGACAATTTCGAGGTGAACGGCTTTTGTGACTAAGCATACAAAAATGCACACATAAATTTTATGATAAATTCCCTTCCTTTGGTGTTTATACTTAGGAAGGAATGGGCCACAAAGAACCGCACCTGAACAGTTAAATAGGAAGTCAGGAGTCACGCGCTCTGTAGGTTATTCACCCATTAATTGTTCCACTCCTATGGATTTAACTCTAAAATACTCAATGGAATCGTGCATGACTTTCCTACACGTTGCCTTACCCTGAACGGGCCAGAACTTTTGTCTAACATAATGGAGCAAGATAGTTGGGTCTAAATGAAAACATCGCTTATGATAGGATTCTAAAATAAGCTTAGTTAATTTATGACGTTTAGGCAGAATAATTGTAAATTTACTGTTAAAACTTATATTAGCATGCTTGATTCTGCCATTTACTCTAAGTATTCTTATTCTGTTTATAAAGGGATTTAAATACCTTATCTTACTTTTACCTGGAATATTTTTTGGTTGAGTCAAAACTATTAGCTCCTCAGAAAACTCCTGCTGAGTTTTCTTTACAATAAAAAGTTCAGCCTTGTGTGCCTCTCCTGTTATTAATGGTCCCAATCTCTTATCTGGGTTTTTCAGGTTGTAGAAGAATCTGAAAAGATAACTTACAATATGCAAAATTTTTGCATAATTATTACTAATATTAAACAACTCTAGAATAAAGGAAATAAAAGTAACATTAAGTACAGGTAAGTCACTTTGTTACGCATTTTTAAGTTCACATATAAATTCGTCTCTTATGACAGATATAGGAATTTCTCGATTCGAATACTCTCAGACAGAAAAGTAGGTCCCTCGAACCACAATTTGTTTTGCTCTAGTTTTTCAGGATCCATCTCTCTTGAGATAAGATCTGCGGGATTGTTCTCGGAAGATACGTGACGCCACTATTGAACTTTTGGCATGTCCTATATAATTGCTATACGGTTTGCTACAAAAGTTGTTAGAAGATATGGCACTTTTTGTATCTAGGAAAGAACTATCACTGAGTCACTCCACAAGTAACTGTCGGCTGTCTTAAACTGTAAGGCACTGCTCACTTTTGTTAGCAATTTTGTAAATAGAACGGCTGCGCCCAACTCTAACCTCGGTATTGTAGCACGCTTAAGAGTTGATACACGTGATTGACTACAAACCAAGTTCACTTCAAAGACTCCATCAACTGATGATGATTTGCAATAAATGACACAACCATAAGCAGACTCGGAGGCATCTGCAAATCCATGAAGCTCAATATGCACGGCTGTGCTTATTAATATGCATCTCTTAATACTAATATTATTTATTGCTGGCAACGACTCTATGAAGTCTTTCCACGGTTGTGCCTCCGTTTCAGGTAGCGGATCTCTCCAGTCTAATTTCAAACACTACAGTTTTTGAAAAAAGGTTTTTTTGTCCTCGTATTTTGGGAAATTATAATATTATAGTCCCACAAATCTGATCTGGCCGCAACAATTCATAATAAAATTTAGGCATAAAAAAGCAAATCTACACGATCTGGTACATCAAAGTTTTTATCTGCGAGTTTCATATATTTTTATTCTGACTTATTAATCTTTAACATTTTTTGCCGGCATTAAATCCGTAATTATAGATACAATAAAAAAAATCCAATTCTTTTACAAAATTTCACTCCAAGTGAGAAATCGCAGCATTAACAACTTATTTAATTGTTGTGCATGTATCTCCGATACCACAGACTGTTAAATGAGTTTTCTTTCTTTTTAAATTCAGACTATTCGCACAGTCTGAAGTCATATAATTATTCATTGCTCATTGACCTAAAATTGCGCGCGCTGTATAGTGATTTCCTCTATGTTTTTTTTAGAAAACAATTCACAGTACTCAGCAAAACAGTTTTTGTTTGATTTCTTGCCCGCGTATAAAGTACAGAATTATTGTTTTGATTAGTCATAGCTGGCTGAAACTTCGGAGCATTTGGCGCAAGCTCAGACTCGATCGGGGGTGGGGGTCATACAACATCATTAGTGAAGACTATCATTGAAACACTTCAGTTATTATTCCCCTTCAGCACGTACAGCCTCTATCGGCGATTCAAACTTATTCAGTAATGAATATACGTTTGGACTGAAAATCAGTTGCACGTAAAACTATTCAGGTTTGGAAATAAAGTTTATCACTTAATATGTAAATGAGGTGGAATAAAGTGCTTTTGTTTGAAACTTGCACACAATTCAGACCTGCTTCATATTATAGAAGTGCAAAGGTTTATACAGGATAACGTTTCTGCTTCAAACAAATTCACAAGTTCTTTTCCAATACAGAAGAGCGATGTTAATTAAAAAAATAAAATGAGAAATTAAATTTGTTCGCTAGAATTTTATGAATGTTGGAAATATTTGCTCTAATAATAAAACGAGTGATGAAATTTAATATCTGTTTTTGGAATCAAGATATTTTTTGTCACGCACTGTCGAAGCTTATTGTTTTAAATTATAAATGCCAAGCTAATTTAAACACAATCCACTTTTTAAATACAGTATTTCCATGCTTCATTGGCAGCAAAACTTTAAACATGACATTTTAATTGGTTTTCCATTCATTTTTCAAGGCTTGGGTTTAATCTTTTTTCAAGACAAAATTATGAATAAATATCATCTTTCATTTTCTTTTATATAACTTGAGATCTTCCATTTTATCTTTAACTAGAATCATAAATTGCACGTGATATCGTACAATGCTACACAATTTATAAAATTAACACTGTGAAATATTTTTCACGATATTCAAGCGGACAAAAATATGATACTTTTATAACATTATAATTTTCTCATTATCGTAAAAAATTGAAAGTAAAATATTAAATCTAGATTGCGGGGAAAAGAGTTTTGTTTTATGGTTTCTCTCATTGTCTCTTGACAATTCTTGAAAGAAAGCTCATTTACCTTATCTATTTATTCTCTTGCGAAATTATTATTAAATTACTTTGAATTTAGTATGTGGAATCTTTCAGCTTATAAATCAATGCATTAAAATAACAGTAGACGTAGTAGGTTAATTAATTAAATTTTTTTTTAAATATATGTTATTTTTTTTGACGAAATAAAGTATTGTAATAAAATAAGAAATTGAGAATAAAATTATTTATATTTTGAAGAAATTTTAATCTTCTTTTTTTAAAAAAAACAACTCATTTTGAATTTTTAAAATTTTCTCTTATTTATAAAAATTAATTTCTTTATTCTTAGAATTAAGAAATGTATTTTAGTATATTCATAAAATTCTAGAATTCTCAACGTTTTTTGAGGAGCTTTTAACATTTAAAATGTTGAAATTCAAATAAACAATTTATGACAATACGAAATACAAGAATTGGAATATTACTTTTAAGATAATGATAAATATAAAATTAATAATATTGTTTACATTGTTTAATATCTCTAGTGGATTTTCTAGACACAATACCTCAACTAAAATTTTGAGTTAAAACGAATAGTTCTCAAAGATCTTTTACTTTTATAATATTTTTGAAAATTAAGTACACCAAGTAACACAAGTAAGTTTTATAATATTTTTTTAAAATTAAGTAAGTAAGTTAAATGTAAGTAATATTTTTTACGATATATAATAAGGATTAAACATTTTATAAATCACAGTGTTCATGTGGATGTACTCTTATGAATAATTTTAAAGAGACTATTTTAAAAATTCCATACGATCTCTCTTGTATATGAATTTCATGAAAGTTTATCTTCAATTTTAATTTAAGGCAAACTTTGATTTATACATAAACAGTGAGTTTCACAAATAAATTATAAGGAATAAATCCTATTAAGGCATCCAACTAGATTGCAAAGCGTTTTCCCCAAAAATTTGATTTTTTAATGATCTAAAAATGAAGTCCAAACTTCATAGATTCTGAAACAGTTTTTGTAATACAAGCGATATCGAAGTATAGATACAGTAGTTTTAATAATACTCAACGAATAAAAATGAAATTGGAAGCAGTGATATTTTTAATCGAAAATAAATACTTTATTTGGTTTTTACCTTAAAATTCCCCAAAATAATATTTGATATGCTTTTGTTAACTCCCTACATACTCAACCGTAGTTTGCTTATTTTTGGCTGTTCTGTTAAAACTACATGAAAAGAACATTTGTTTCCAGCACATTTTGATGAACTAATTTACAAATACAATATATAAACGCATTTTCTGAAGAATGAATAGAATTCAATGAAGAATTCCGAGAAGCAATGAAATTGCTTCTCGGAAAACATGATATTTCAAACTCAATTTTAAAAAAAATCATGAAATTTGGTATGCATGTATCCTAAACCTTTGAGGGTGTCATGCACAGCTGATTTTAAGAGAGCTTTCATTAGATATGTTATACAGACGCTTTAAGTTTAAAACATAGATTTAATTTGTTTTCAAAAATTTTTTTGCAAACAAATTGTTTTTGGCAAAAAAAATCATTAACGGTGACTTTCAAATGCTCATAACATTTTTATTTATCAAAATAATTTTTATCTTGCGGTCTGTTACATTTTATGTAGTTTGATCTACGTATAGGTGAAACAAAAATTAAATATTTGTAATATTTTTTAACTTAGTCGGGTTTTTTCTAATATTGAAAATTTTGCCAAATTTTTATTAAATAAGCACTTTTTTTAAAAATAAATCTAAAAACAATGAGTGTATTTGTTCTTCTAATTGTGACCTTTCAAGTATGTTAGCTATCTGGTACAATAAAAAAATGTTTATGCATTATTTTTTAAAAACTCGTCTCCGAAAGACCTTAAAAAATAAAATAATACAGTAATTTAAATTTAATGTTTGTGTATATGTCATTGACAGTCTTCTATTATTACAGTCTACTAAAATATTATTCATACATTTTCATCTGATTGAATCTCTTTTTCTGTTTGTAAGGATTTAGTTGACTTTTCACTTGGTTTCTGATAACCATGTATATTTATTTATATGCGTGCTATCAATTTCAATATTCGGATTTAATGCCTTTCAAGTTAATTAGTAATATAATTAGTTCACTCAATTCAATTTCGATTCTTTGTGCCTGACATCATTTGGTAAAGAGTTTAAAACAAAATTTATTTCGAGTGAAAATCATTTTTTACCTTAAACCTCAAACTTGCCAAAACTGATACTGTTTCAACAGAATTGTTTAAAGATTCCCTTCCAAAATTAAATTTCACTTCTCTCTTTTCTTGTCACCGTGAAACTTTTGATGTCTGTTAAAAAGTAAGGATTATATTCGCTACACAATGTTATTTTTCATTTTTCTTTATCTCCTCCCAACGTGACCTGTCTTTTTTCTTTTATTTTTATTTTTTTATAGATAAAGTATATCAACATTTTCTATTCATATTGTGGCCTGTCATAAGAAAAGAATTATATAACGGAATTATATAAACGGTTCCTTTTACAAAAGAATTATGATCAAAATTATATTCATAATTAATAGCAAGCTTTATTGAAGTTTACGAAATCGCAGAAATTAAAATTGAATCATGAAGATTGTATTTGTGCTTTTCCACTATTAAACAGATTCAAAAACTCATCTTCTTTCCTTTATAAAAAATAATGTTCAACCTCCGATTTAAAGATGATAATGATTAGAATATTAATTTTATTGGAAATTTTCTCGTTTAGAGCTAAGAGGCCTGTTACATGGAGGATTTAAAAGAACGAAATTCCATAGTTATCTTATAACTTGATTCTGGCCAATAATTTTTATATGCCATTTTTTCCGAAACCAGAACCGAGTTCATCTGAATAACAAATTTAAAGTCTAGGATAATAAGGAAATAACTATTGTTGAAGGTCAAATTTATCTTTATTAAATGTGGATGTCTCATAAATGTGAAAAATAAATGTCCTCTGAAAATGTGCTTAAAATTAATCTTTTAAAATTACCAGTTGAATCAGTTTGATTACTACTCTGCTCGCCTTGATTATTTTTTTTCAGTTATAATTTAAGTACAATGATATTTTCACATTGATCCTTATAAAATGAAAGAAAAAAATGGCTAAACCTATTCTCCCTTTCTCGAATATGATCTTAGTGAATACAGCTCATTTAATTACACTGAATTAACTTCATAGGAAGGCTTAGTTAACACATATTTAACACATATTTTTAGCTAAAGATATTTCCAAGTGCTGAAGATTCTGAAGTCCCTTTTTGTAAGTTGAAAAACGTTTGAAATCTATTGTTGAAATATATAGAGATCATCTTTGCCGAAGAAAGTCACTCTTTGGTTTTAGTGCAAAACGGTAATTCTTTCGAATCTTTTGTAAGAGAAAGTTTGTGATAGTCATTTGAATAAAATAGCTCATTTTTCGACCGAAGTAGGATTCCAAAGTCAAATAAAGAAGAAGACTTTCAATTCCTGTCGATTGCGATATTCACAATTCTGAAGAAAATGCGACACGTAGAAAGGAAAGCTTTTTCTCTTTTCTCTTTTAACGCTTTTTTTTTCTTCCCTAAGAAAAGTTACATTTTATATCGCCATATCCATCTTTACTAGGGATTGCAATACCGGTATTTTGAGCCATTTGTACAATTTTGTAATACCGGTATTCACAAGTTTAAATACCGGTTTTTCGGTATTTACTAGAAATTTTTAAAATTATCTCCATTATATGTTCAGGAATCGCCAACATAGCAAAATAGTATACGTTTTTGCTTTTATGTCTCCCTAACGGGCCAAATTAATTAACTAATGAATGGCTTAATGAATTGCTTAAATCTCAATGAGCGAAACATGGATTATCCCTTAAAGAAGAAATAGTATCCATAGTGACTGATGGAGCAACAATTATGAAAAAAGTTGGAAAGTTGATTGGTGCAAATCAGCAATTGTGCTATGCTCATGGAATTCAGTTAGGAATAAAAGATGTATTTTACCAAAAAATAAATAAAGAAAGAAAGAAAGAACAGAAGAATCCAAATACTGTAGATGTAGAAACTTCGGATTCCAACTTTGAAGAGAGTAAGAGTGAGAGTGATATCGGCAATGAAGATAATAACAATGTAATTGTTGAAGAAGTTATTGCTATTGAGGATGACACCTTAACCCATCAAGAATTGCTTCCTATAATTTATTAAGTTCGAAAAATGGTTAAGATATTTAAACGTTCCTCTATAAAAGATGACATATTATTAAAATACATACTAACTGAAAATAAAACAGAATATATGTTAATATTAGATTTTAAAACACGTTGGCACCGTTTACTCCTAACAGCACATTCTACACATCACTATCTGAAGATTATATATTACATTCAAAAATCGTACAGAAGAAAGGCATATCGAAATAGAAAATGTCTTATGGTATTTACACAATTATAATGATTTTAAAAATGAAAATGAAAAAGAAGAAAAGAAAATAACCAATTCAAATCTGATTAAGTTTGTAGTAAATTTTCTTAAAATTTTTTACCCTCAAACCTATTCACATTCAAAACAAATCTGTTTAGTTATTAAAGATTATGATGACACTAATGTTGATAGTGAAAAGGAATGGTCTCTTGAACAAAAATTAGAATTAGCGATAAATAAGAAAATTTCAACGAACCAAAATACAATACAGAAATCAGTTATATCCAAAACCATCCGATAAGAAATCAATTTATTTGAAGATGAGGGATTTAGAGGTAAATACTTGGAAAAAGTATATCGCGCATTGGTAACAGTACCACTAACTATCGTAGATGCCGAAAGAGCGTTTTCGACAGCTAGTAATTTTTGCACAAAATTACTTTTCAGGCTTAATGACAGTACAATCGATGCATTATGTTTTTTAAGATCACATTTCGAAAATTTATATTAGTACCACAGACTAAATAGTGATATTTACAATTTTTTGTGATTTAAATAAATAAGTTGTTCCTTTACTTTTTTGTGATTCTTTATATACTGTTATAATTTATAAGTTACAAATTATTTTTTGTGATATTTACCCTTTCTAATAAAACTGGCAAATAAAACAAAGAAACACCTGTGTTTTCTTTCTTTTTCTAAAATTTCTAATACCGGTATTAAAACCGGTATCCCGGTATTAAGATCTAAAACATACCGAATACCGGTATTGTAATTTTTGTCCGGTATTGCAATCCCTAATCTTTCCGCTCGTATCACACTTCGCTACGTAGAAATGTCAAGATACGAACATGTAACATCCAGAAAAGGGGAGACTCTGTCTAAGAATTTATTAAAATTTAAAATTCGTTTTATTATATATTGGTATGTATGCCTGTATTTTTATATGACTCATTTTATTTACTTTTTTCTGCATGATTTTTAGATATATAGAAACCCTTACATTTATTAGACATATTACAACGCATGCCCAATTAAATATGGAATTCCCCCCAGTAATGGTCAAAAAGCATTGTGCATTTATGAGGTATGAAACTGATAATTTTATTTTTGTAGTTCAACACATTTTTCTCGTAATGAATATGGTTTATTTTAGGTTATTGTTTTATTTTATATACATAATAAACAAAATTAAATTATTATTTATTTCTTTATTATGACCCGTGATTGTGAGAAATCTAAATTTGTATTAAATTACTCTTAATCAGAATCACGATGATTATAAACATATTGCAATAAGAAAATAAACATTAGAATAAGATAGGAATCCAATCAATTCATCATTCAGAGTAATTCATACAAATGCTGATATCACTCTGCTCTAGGAATTTTTCATAAATCAGATAAATAATTTTTAAACAAATTCATTAAATTAATTCTTTTTAATATAATTATATATATACACAAGTATATATATATATATATATATATATTCAGAAATTCTATGAGCACTTTAGAACACCCCTTTCATTATCATGGAATGCAATAATCAGCAGTAAAATAGACAACATCTAGAATAAAAAACTTCTTAAGGAGAGTGATGATCTTTAAATCCTCTTCACTCTCCAGATTCTCAAAACTCCTTTAGCTCAGCGTTATTTCTAGGAGCTGAGAATTTGGATAAACATTATTTGCACGCATTTTACCTTCTATTAGATTTAAATATTATTGTATTAGACTAATGTAGAGTTTTCTAATAGAAACTTTACATTACACCGATTACTCCCTTTTTATTTAATTTTACAAATTTCATTGTTGTTAGATGGGATTTCTTATCGACTTTTCACTCTTTTCTTTATTTATACACGTATTGATGGTTTAATTTAAAAATTTTCTATTCTTAATTTTCCGGAATAATAACACATTTTTGTAATACTTTCTGAACTTATTTATTAGTTAATCGAATAATTTACTTAAATTGCCTCTAAGCGAGTACATCCACATGGTAATAAATGATTAAAATAATTATAAGATTTTGTAATACTTATAATAAAGAATTTTAAATTAAAAGCCCAAAGAGTAGAAAATAATTACATCCAGACTGAAATCTTTTGTTGAAATATGTTTTACATAATTGGCATATTTTTAATATTTAAAACGTATGTGTGATATTAAATTTTTTCCTTTTCAGGACACTGAAATAAATTTAGAAAGCCTCATTTATAATTTATATTGTTTTAATAGAAATAATAAATGAGTATTATAATTTAGTTTGTAAGAAATATTTAAAAATTCATAGAATTATTTAAAAATTAAAATTTTATTTTTAAATTGGAAGAAATACCGAAGCTAAATAACAGTCTTGAATGTGAAATGAAAGCATGCAAATTTCAGAAGCTATAAATATATTTAAAACTAAAATTAGGATTTAAATTTTATATTTTAATGGCAAAACCACATCCTACAACTACTCCAATTTCGTTTTATTTTATATGAAAAGTCATTACCCCTAGATATGTCATCAACAATCGTCTGTTATATCAATTTTCGAAGGGAATCTCATTTCACTGCACATTCTCTATGGAAGAACTCTTTCACAGGATTCTCATCCACAACCAAAGCACTGATTTTGCCAATTTTTATGTCATAACGCTATGGAAATTCATTTGATGTGAGATTTATGAGAAGTCCAACAAGCTCAATAATGAAAAAAGATATTTTATTCCCCAAACAAACATGGAATAGTGGGAGTACAATACAATCGAAGTATTCACAAAAATAGTATTTATAGAAACCAACAGCGCACTAATAGGCAGGATGATTTAATAATAATTAGATGCAGGATGATTTAATTAAAATAATAGAAGTGGAAGTTAAACAAAGGGTGAACTTGCTTCGCAATCAAAGCATTAAAGGGAGAATTCATTCAACTCAAGCGAATAAGTATTTGTTTCCTCGTTTTGTATAGATTCTCTGATAGAGTAAAAAATATTCTCTTCTTCAAGTGAGTACTCTCATCCTTCCTTTATATCAATTCTAAGACAAAGCAAAGAACTTTCTAGATCCATTGTTGGATTTCGGATCCCAGATCGTCTTGATTCTTGTATTTTCTAGAACCTTCATTTTTATTCCCAAAGTCTCCCAATTCGTCGCGAAACAGTCGCCAAGTTTATTGGCAAATCGAAGCTCATTGACCTGGCATCCAATAAGCACTCATTAGAGATATCTGACAAATTATTTTCCTTACAATTAGACTAACTATTTAAGGCAGCATTACAAATTCATAATAACACGATGACACATAGATGGTCGCATAGTCTTTGGAGTTCTCTGTTTTTTAGAAATGTCGGGAAATAAAACTTTCACAGAATTTCTCGTTTCAATTTTTCTAGCAGAAGTTCTAATGCATTATTTAATATAAGTACATTCAATTATTCAATTTAATATCTTTATATTTAAAACAAATGCTTGTTTTGAAGAATAAAAATGTTTATATGATTTTAAAAAAAATTATTTTTAGTCCCATACCATTTTTCGATACAATTAAAAATGATGTTTGTGTATGGATAGATTCAAATTGTAATATCTTGGTCAAGACAGATCACATAAGACAATAGCGTAACAAAATTATTTTTTTTTTATATACAGCCGAATATATTTACAAAGGACAAGTTGTTCTCATTTAGGTTAATACTATTTACAAAGTCAAATAACAGTTCAATCACGTAGCTGTTAGCTCTAAACGGCTACACCAGGGCAGTTGCAAAAATCCCCCGATCTTTATCGGGAGAATCCTAACATAAAAACTCGAATCACACTGAGCTTCTCAAACAACCAGGAACAATTTTTCCGAACTCCGAAGTGTCTCTGAACTCTCCTTCGAAGTCCCTTCTCTGAGGAGGAAAAAAATATATCCTCATTTTATGTTCATCAGATATCGGTCAG
This sequence comes from Argiope bruennichi, assembly GCF_947563725.1. Classification (NCBI taxonomy): domain Eukaryota; kingdom Metazoa; phylum Arthropoda; class Arachnida; order Araneae; family Araneidae; genus Argiope; species Argiope bruennichi. The sequence continues at coordinate 127,838,341 of NC_079159.1, forward strand.
CAGTTTCTCAGTGGTGAACTTGAATTCCTTCTCGTCCAATAGCAACTCAACTACTGGACGCAGCAACGCTTCCTCAATGGTTTAAATCCGACAGAGGGAGTGTTTGTTAAGGAACCATTTTTGCAACCGACCGCCTCTTGAGCACATGCCAATTATAAGGAATTTGCAGTTACCGCTGTCTAGAAAGCACTTGGATTTGACTTTTAATGAAAATGATTGCTAATGAATTGATCGATTTTTGATGGCTTGAGAAGTATCTTCATAACGGAAAAAAAGTTTAGCATCTGGATGTTTCGAAGTTCCTCTCCCTTGAAGAAATGATGGATGTATTTGAAACGACGGGATCCCCATCTGTTTTTCCACACCTGGATATAATAACAATTGGTCAAAATGACTCTTCTAGTGACAGAATCCACATATATCGGTCCGGATGCAATTAACCATGTGAAGGGAAAAGGAAAACATTGCAATACTATAGACGGACTAAAAATTTTATTTTTTGGCAATTTTGAATTTTTCATTCCTAACTAAAAATGAGCTATCGAGATTTAAAATCTAGGTTAAGATTGAGATTAAGAGTTACATATGTAACTGTAACGTACTATAACTTTTAACACCATAATGTGTTGCTCCTTTCATCAAATCGGAGGTACAATATCTCTTTTTTAAAGGAAACGAAGGTTCAAATTTAAGATCTTCTGCAATCGTATCTGATCAAGTTCTGAAAAAATTGTACCGTTATAATTTGAAAACCACGAACCTCACTTTCATATTCACAACAATTATCGAATGCAGACGTTTGATAATGTGTATTCGGCCTATTTAAAGCTTATTACAATCGAACAATGAATATCTGGATGTTAACATCATTAACATCCAGATATCCATAAATATAAATATATAACGCGGCCAAATAGGCTAACTAAATTTATGAATCCAAATAATATAATGGAAAGTCTCAATGTTATAGGTTTTACTCCCTCTCATAAGAATATTTTAATTGATGATGAGTTCTTCCCTTCATCCGTAACCTACAGGTCGATGATTCATCCAGATCTCAGGCATAATTAAATCACTGCAGGCCCATGAACACATATTCTGACTCTGGTTTCTGTTGTTTCAAATACGCCATCGATCTCCTTAGTTATACCCACTGCAAATATGAATCCTTTCCCTGGAATTCAAAGAAGAGTAGGAATAGTAAAGGACACCTACGGTTAAATTGACGATTATCACAGGTAATCCGGTAGAGGTAATTTTACATGTATTGAAATCATCTAAATCAAGATGGCAAGGCACTGAAAAACGATTCAAAAGAACCTTAGTTGCTTTAACAAAAAAAAAAAAAAAAAAAAAGGCGGGGGGCTAAAAGAAAGATGAATTCTCAAAATAGTGATTTAAAAAAAAAATGTGAAATTCAGTAAAGATTTGAGTAAGTAAAAGAGTATTTTGAAAGAGACGAAAAATCCACGAATTAAAAATTTTTGTAAATGATTTATTTGTTGTCTAAAAAAAGTTTTAATGAAAATAGCTATCGTATCATTTTGTATGAATAAAAGTCATTTTTTCATTTATGCTTGTTTTCATAGCAAGTCCAGGATGAAGGTAGAATACTTTTAAGTCGGAGGTACAACATTATGGGGCACCATTTCTCACCGTATAAGAATTTTAAAAAAAATATATTGAAAATTTTAAAATTGAATTTTTTAATATGTAAGAATTCCCTTCCCCCCCCCCCCAAAAAAAACAGGGTTAAGATCAGCATTAGCAAAAAAATTGTCATTTAATACGAAACTAATAAAAATTATATTAAACATCGGTCAACGGTACAACGCTCTCTCCTTTTATTATACGATAGGAGAACAGTTGACCGAATTCCAAACAATTTATATACAATACGGAATTTAATGTTTAAATTTCTATAGTTTCTCTTAAATCAGTCTGATATTGAGCAATGATTTTCCGTTTAAAAATTATTTTTGAAATAGTATTAAATTTAAGCACGAAACATCTATTTTGTAATATATAAAACATGTAAAGCTGATTAATACGAGACCGAAAAAAAAGGCAAATCGGAGTTCAAATTTTCATTATATTTGGCATTTAACCCATTTACCGAATTAAAAAAAAAATTGACGTTCACAAGTTTTACTGAAGACTATAGAATTTGATAATATTTCTAATCCAAAATTTAGCTATCCAGATTTTTTTCGATTTGTGTGTGATCTTTGTAGATCGATTTTCCTGTGCAATGCTTTGTTTAAGGTTGCTTGAAAGAAAGTGTTACTCAAGTTGCGGAAAAAGTACACCATCCATTTTCGACTTTAGTTAAGAAGTCCTCTGAAGCTTGCTTTATAGCAAAATAAATGGCGTCATCAAGATCTTATCCGGAATTCCGGAAGACTAGAACGATTACTTCACGGTCATTTTCGACGAAAGCACGCTGTTCGTCTGCGGTTCCGCAATCTGAATTTTTCTTCGAACGACTTCGTTGGAATAGTTTAGAAGAGCAAAAATAGTCCGAACTGAAGTGATCAGACACCTGGAACAGATTCACAAAAGAAATGAATTCAATAAAAAATTCTGGATTGTTAGGATTTTGAATAAAATGTATTGGATTTTTTTATTTTCTTCAAATTAGAATTTCTTTATCAATTCAAAAATCCAAAAAACTTTAACTACTTATAATTGAAGGAAATAGACTTGAAGAATTTTCATTCGCTAATCATTTCATAGAATATTATATATATATATAATGATATTTTAAACTCTTAATTTAAACCAAATTAATTTCCAAAACTTCATCTTAATTTAGCCTATAGTAATTTCCTTTCTCTTATTTCTGGATCCAATTCCACTTTCGGTTTATTTAATTTAACTGAAACTGTGTAAAAATTACTGCGCAATCACTTCTACGCATCGAGTGAAAGTAATACTTCCGTTGTCCTTCTCAAAGGTCACCAAGTGTATTGAATTGGCGCGTGGCCGGGAATCCATGTTATATAAGACTAGTGATCATTTGTTTCAGCCTTTTTCTTTCTTACTTCTGCTTTTGTGTAGCACTGCGTCTGCTTGCAAATAATCATGCCTGTCTCCCGTGAGAGAATCCCGTCTCGTCTATATCTTCAAACCTGCATTCTGCTTCAACCAAAAAATGTTACACACACACACGCATACATATACGTGTGTGTCATATCATGATTGATATCGATATATTGTTTTCCCTTTAAATATTAGTGATTCCTATAAAGTTTTAATTTTATTAAGCTCGAATGATTTATTTATTTGTTAAGTCCAAATGATTATTTACTCACACAAGAATATAAGAGGATGAGATAAAAGTTCCTGTTAAATATTTGGTCAATTTAAATGAGAATTCATAAACCATAATTATATGAAAAATTGATAATCCACAATTATATGAAAAATTGATAATCCACAATAAATTTATGAATAAGTATCTACATAAAATAAGCAGTTTACAAATCATAATATAATTAGTTTCGAAATTAATTTAATTAAATATAAGGTTTTCCGTTCGGTGTATATTTTA